>NC_086351.1:21071982-21199482 GCF_036324505.1 Eleginops maclovinus | reverse complement strand
TGTGTGTGTGTGTGTGGCGAGGGGTGCAGGGTGGATACAAAAATGAGCAAGCGAGCGAAAGAAAAAGGGAAAGAAATTAAATAGAGGAAGGATATAGAGGGAAATGTCAGGCGAAAGCAAGAGTAAAAAGGATTCAGAGAGGGGGCGAGTGTGTGTGTGTGTGTGTGTGTGTGTTTGTGTGTGTGTGTGTGTGTGTGTGTGTGTGTGTGTGTGTGTGTGTGTGTGTGAGAGTATTAGACTTGCACCACTGAATCTCCTCTCTCCTCTGAGGCTATTGTACTCTGCTCCACCTCTCTGTATTGATTCCACCGGGCAAGAGCTCCCTCACTCCTTCTCTCTCTCCATCTCTTTCTTTCTCTTCCTGTTTTCTTCTTCCTGTTCCCTCTTTGTTAACTAGGAGGTGACTCTTTGCACTGGCCACCCTTCTCCTTCTTTTCCCGTCCCTCTCTTTCTCCCTTCCTCCCTCTCTCTCTGCCTCTCCCAGCTGAAGGATCATGTACACGCTCACCTTTAGCCACCTTTCAATCGATGCTATTGATTTTAATATCACAATGAAATAAATTATTTTTCTTTGAGTGAAAGCCCCCCACTTCACCTCCTCCTGCTTTCTCCTTATAGATCTCCACCCTTCAATCCAATCCCTCTGTTTTAGAGGTAATGTAATTGGCATCTGGGGTTGGTCCTCTACAAGCGTTGAATCGCATTCACCATGCCACCTTCAATTTGTGTGCCTGTCTTTGTGTTTTTTTCTGTCTCCCCTTTTTCCAACTATCACAGTGGCCCCATTCATTTTATTCCTGTTCTTCATGGACATCAGCATAACCTTTAAAGCACAGTTCAATGAAAGCAAGTGCCTCATTTGAAGACACACTCAATGTTGTGCATAAAACGTGTGTACGCTTTTTACCAACACATATGTTTTTGGTTTGGTTTGTGTGCCTGTCAGCAGGATTACAGGAAAAACTACTGACGGATTGTCATGAAACTTGGTGAAAAGATGTAGCATAACCAAACGAAGAACCTATTATATTATGAAGTGTGTCGGAATTACAGGGTGGAGGCACATGTTATGTTTCACTTTTTTCACATGCAAGATAGGGAATTAGGGGTGCATTCAAGTGTTGTCGGAATAATCGTAAAATCAGTTGATACAACACCTCTGGAACAGATATCAATGTGTTGTTTGAAGGATTGGAGAATTGCAACACATTTTCTTTGTAGGGTTCATGTTGTCTAGAACGACTCATTAACACACCTTTGGCGGAGGTCGGTGCGCTCCAAAAACGTGTGTACATTTAAGAACTGTTCCGTCCATGTGCACCAACAAATCTCTAGCAGTACACATGATTGCTCAGCCAGTTGGTTTGTGCAGAGACACAAACTGACTGTCGACCTCGTAAAAAAAAAGTCAGTGATAAACTATGAACCTTAAGTATTAAAGGGAACATGTGACTTTATGTAGAATATTAATAAGGAAGCAATGCACTGAAACTAGTCTGATAATGGATTTATTATTGTATTTTTAAGTATTTTTTAAAAGAAAAAAGGCAAAAAAATGGCTTGATTCTCAGTTGCTTTCCTTGGTCTTACTTCCTAGTAAATCGAACATCTTTCTGTATTAGTCAGACAAAACAGGACATTTGAATTTGTCACCTTTGTCTGTGTGATGGTGTTATGGGCTTTTAAATACAGCGGGTAAAATAAATATTGAACACGTCACAATTTTTTCTCAGTAAATATATTTCTAAAGGCGCTGTTGACATGACATTTTCATCAGATGTCGGTAACAACCCATGCAATCCACACATGCAAAAAAATCTAACCATAGATGTCCATAAATTAAGTTATGTGTATTAAAATGGAATGATACAGGCATGGAAAGCCAAGACACCAGCTGAAATCTATCAGTAATTAGAAAGCAATCCTGCCCCTTGTCAGTGCAAATTAATATCAGCTAGTTCAGTCCCAACTGATGGCCTATAAAAAAGGTCTCTCATTACCAAGGTGTCACACAAGAAAGATCTCTTGATGGGTAAAAGCAAAGAGCTCTCTCAAGACCTTCACAACCTTATTGTAGTAAAACATACTGATGGCATTACAGAAGGATTTCTAAACTTCTGAATGTTCCAGTGAGCACTTTTGGGGCCATAATCCGGAAGTGTAAAGAACATCATTTCACCATAAACCAGCCACGACCAGATGCTCCTCGCAAGATTTCTGACAGAGGAATGGAAAGCATTTTCAGAAGAGTTGTCCAAGAGCCAAGGCGGCTTGTGGAGACCTTCAGAAAAACCTGGAATTAGCAGGTACAATTCTTTCAAAGAAAACAATAAATAATGCACACCGCCATGGCCTGTATGCACGCTCACCACGCAAGACACCATTGCTGAAAAAAAAGCATGTTGAAGCTGGTTGAACGTTTGCTGGGAAATACTGGGAGAATATAGTCTGGTCAGATGAGTCCAAAATTGAACTCTTTGGATGCCATAATACACACCATGTTTGGAGGTCAAATGCCTCGCACATCACCCCAGAAACACCATACAGTGAAGTTTGAAGGGGGGAACATCAGGGTTTGGGGCTGTTTTTCAGCAAATGGCACTGGCAAACTTCATATAATTGAAGGAAGGATGAATGGAAAAATGTACAGAGACATTCTTGATAAAAATCTACCAGGATGATGAAGATGAAACGAGGGTGGACATTTCAACAAGACAATGACCCCAAACACACAGCCAAGAAAGAAAGTAAAGCTGCTAGAATGGCCCAGCCATCACCGGACCTGAATCCAAACGAAAATCTACGGAAAGAACTAAAGATCAGAGTTCATAGAAAAGGCCCACGGAACCTTCAAGACTTGAAGACTGTTTGTGTGGAAGAATGGGCCAAAATCACACCTGAGCGTCTTGAAGCTGTCATTACCAACAAAGGCTTTTGTACGAAGTATTAAATACATTTCAGTAAGAGTGTTCAATACTTTGTCCCTGTGTCATTCCATTTTAATACACATAACTTAATTTATGGACATCTATGGTTTGATTTCTTTGCATGTGTGGATTGCATTGGTTGTTACCGACATCATGATAAAATGTCATGTCAATAGCGCCTTTAGAAATATATTTACTGAGAAAAATGGTGACGAGTTCTATACTTATTTTACCCGCTGTATATCTACGGTATATTTGTATCTCTGTAAGCTGCTACTTTTGTCTAGTTGTTCTCTATTTTGAATTAATAATCTTGGAAACTTTAGTTTATATAAATATCTGTTACGCACACATTTAGATCTTGTTTTATACATGTTTTAAGACATGAGGCCTTAGATCCTTCCTTAGGAGAAATGAAATGCAACTGTCACATATAATGCACTTCACTAAAAACAGCACTCATTAGCCATGAGTGGGTTGGATAGATTCATCAATCAAATGGCATCCACCTTCCTCTACCTCACCCCATCACAGCCCCATAGTGTCCCTGTCGCCCTGCTTTCAACATAGGCCTCTGTCCCTGCTGCTTGAGCATCCCAAAAGCACTCCAATATCGATTGGTGCTTACGCCATTGTCATTACATGCCATTGGTACATGGAGACAGGCTAAAAATAAGATGGGGTTGGGAGGTAGAATCATGGATGGATGGAGAGAAAAAGGATAAGAGGGGGAATATACACAAAGAAGACGGAGCAGTGTCAAAGATAATTCACTAAGCTGTGTGAGTACAGATTGCATTAAAACAGTAGTCACACTGAGTGCACGAGCAAGAAAATAGTCCCTTTTTAAGATATGCTGTCTTCTTTTCAGAGCATTAAATTGTTATATAGGATATACTGTACACATGTAAACATCCAATTTAGCCAATCCTCTATTTACTGCCCTCTGTAGCAGATGTACACATTGTAGCACTTCCTTATTTATGTCCAGGGAATTACAATAAGATGAAGATAGTGGGATTTTATAGTAGTACCTTGAAAAGCAGTCCACTGAGGCAATAATGTGAGCCTAATATAGATGCAGAGCCGTATTTACTGTATGTTGTCATGCTGCATGTGTTTATCTGTTGATGTAGGAGGTGTGATAAAACATTTAATGGTTGATTATGAAGGCTTACGTAGCTGCTGTAAGACGCAGAGCTGTATTTTTGATATTATACGGCCTCGGCTGATTGACTTAATGAGGTGTGTCCGTACAGCATGGAAAGCATTTAATCGTGCTTGCGCTGTACGTCATATTTGTTGAATGCGTCGTACAGATACCATGGATTTTAATTTGGATAACGAAATGAATACTTTTTAAGACTATACTGTTCAGTTTTAGGATGTTTTCTTTATCAGTGTATATTATATACAGCCTTTTTGATTACACTTTCGAGGGAACTTTGGGATTTTATCCTTTGCAGACTATTTACATGTACAAACCTACTACATAGAAGGGAAAATCCCTAAAAGCATCAAATGGTGTTCAACCATTTTACTCTTCAACCCCTAAATATAGAAATGCCATGTTTTTCTATCATTTATATCGTATTAAACTAAACATCTCTGAAATAGAAAGATATCACTTAAATGGCTTTTTTTCTTTCCATTTCCAAGCGATTTATTGTTTATTCTAATGATAACTACATGAAACATTATAATTTGCCGTGACAGAATTTAACAATATTAAAATGTTTTATTACAAAACCAAATATCTTATTAAATAATGAATTCTAAAATAATAATATATATTAACGCTATATATGTTAACTTAGCTAGAAACAATCCTATAACTGTTACTGGTTTCTGAGCCTTCACTGTATTTTCGCATTATATAAAAACAAACCATCATTTTGAGAATCTGTTTGCGCACGGGAAAAGGTGTTACACACACACACCACTGAACACAGCCGGCTGCTGTTGAGGTAGCTCAAACTAAGAGCATGATTATCATGATTATCCTTCACCACCGAGCAACAAAGACAGGTAGCTAAACAATGTGGTCGCCAAGCAACACAAAAGGACCTGTAAGGGTGTAATGCCTGGTTATTAAAGTTAATATTTATATTAATAAGTTCTCTTTTGTTTAAATCGGTAACTGCAGGTAATGTTGTGTATTATATTCCTATAGGGTTCTATCAGGCTGGTGTTTTAACAGAGAGGGACACCTTTCATAATAACATAAACTGAGTATTTTTACATCACACTCATGCTTTATATGCATCCGTGCATTAAAGCTGGATCCTGGCTCAAGTCCAAAGAGTGTCAGGAGTGTGCGTGTGCATGTGTGGCTGTTTGGTAGAAATGACACTGGCCGGCGATGTAAAAGTGTGTCTGACAGGGGGAGCGACGGAGTCAGCGCTTTTTTTCCTCCCTCCTTGCCCCCCGCTGTTCAATCCATCCAGCTGCTGTCACCACAGGGGAGCAGACAATCTATCAAGGCATCGGGATGCATTCTCCTCACCTGCGCCGTGCCTTTAATGAACAGCCAACATGATCCCGGCTGACAAGCAGGAAATGGATGTAATAAAGATTGTTTCTGCATGCTCTTTGCATCCCTGATAAATCACCTCGCTGTGCAACAGATACGGGAGCCACATGGAAATTTGATTTCACGCGGCAAGGGGGAGGAAGAGGAGAACAGTGGGGGAAAAAAGAGAGCTGCTAGTGGCAGGGTCACTCTATTTTATTCCTCTTTTTTCCTCCAGCGGAGCAGTGGAGCAAGGTGTGTGGGGGTTGAATGGAGGGAATGTTGTTTTTCTTTCTTTTTTTTTGTGCTTGGGCTCTTACTTATCCCACCAACGCTCTGTTAAGCCTGGAACATGCCTCTGTGGCTGTAAGTCTATAAACAATAACTGATGATGTGTGCACACGTTCACAAAGGTGTCTGTCATCTTACATGGACATGACATTAGTGTGTGCACTAGGGGGCAGAGCCGCATTTATCAAAACCATATACATGGGACATAAAGAAACCAAATAAAAAGAGAGTGAAAAATATACTAAATAAAACTATGGATATCTGTCCCTACTAAACCGAACAGAGTTTGATGTACAGGTCCATAACAGTACACAATGTGTAGGGTTTTGAATTGTGTTGCCCAGAAAATCCTTTGATGTTTGCAGGTATAAAATGTTGATACATATTTTTTTGTATTCTCATAGAAAATAAACATATTTATAGTCATTGTTGAGATGGCCATAAATCCAAATTTTACCAAATGAGAGCAGGGAGCATATGATTATATAAAGTGTTTTTTTTCCAGGGAAATCCGAAATTTAAATGATGCTTCAAAGTTGTGTTTTTTTTTGAGAATCTGCTCAAGCTTAATCAACTAACAGTATCATTTTTTGAATTGTGAAAGTCTGGCCCTGGTTGAACAGAGCGCAGCCATTGAATTACCCTCAGGTGGATCTATGATTCTTGGATAACCCATCTAAAATTGGCTGATAAAACTATTCAAGTGAGTGACTGTTTCACCTGTGTGTTCAGTAACCGGTCCGTATTGGTCCTGATTTGACTTGTAGAAAAATGCAGGTCACATATTCCTGGCTGAACTTTTTAGATGCGGCTGTGGAAGGCACTTTCTTTAAAGTAAACAATTGTTCTTTTAATAAAAGAGACATGTATCTCATTGTCTTTCCTAATTTATTGGTGACACTAATTTCAAAGCATTTTTTAAAAACAATTTTCTGTTCTCTACACAGTAGATGTGCTAGTCTTGTTTTGACCGTAATCTGTAACCCCCATACTACTGTAGTGAGCTAATGGTGTGTTCCTAGGCCTTTGTACTAATGCTCTGTAATTTCTTTAAGTCATAAGTTAGTAAGTAGGAAATGATAACCCTTTCATTAGAGCAGAGCAATACATTGCTTACTGTGTTCCCTTACACAACTCATGTGGTTTTGCTTTGGGAATGGCTTAAAACAGATTAAAAGACAATAACTGTCTTCAAAAGATGGATAGTTTTCCAGTGCACCACATAATATACACCCGTAGAACCTACATGATAACTCTTCACCCCAGGGGTTTTAAAAGCAAACTCAGAAAACAGGTCGCAGTAAGATATCAGCATTGAGACCTATGCAATACCCCACTGCAACCCCCCCAACTGAAAGACCCAACAACACATAACAACGCAAGCTTTCACCCATATGGCCCGCTGTCTAAACCCACTGTTAACAGGAAGGCATCTATATTGTAGTGCAGGGAGAGCAAAAGAAATGAAGGGAGGCTGAAAAAAAAAAAAAAAATCCTGATTAGAGCTGGGGAGAAATAATAGTGGGGGAGCAGGAGAAATACATGGGGAATGGAATATAGGAGAATAAAGGGAACGCGAGATTGAGATAGGGAGAGGACGGTAGAGGGAAGAGTGAGATAGGGAGAGGGGCGGGGGGGGGATGCAGATATGGGGGTGGGTGGGTAATTTATGATTTAATCTAATGCAGTCTGGACCTGCTGTAAGTCACACAGACCTCAGCTGGGAAAGCGAGGGAGGGAGAGATGGAGAAATTGAGAGAGAGACATTAACCTTTCCTTGAAGCGAGTGTGGAGCTGTTTTATCTGACCGCCATCCCCCCCGTAAACCTTTTCTCCTCTCCACCTCTATAACTTCACCAAGTGCTCCTCTAAGGCTGCGGTTACCAAATGTGTTATGTCATCATAATAAAGTTTGCTTCCAGGGTGTTAAAATAAGTGTTTTAATATAATGTGTGTTGATTAAGTTAAAGGGTCCCTAATATGCTAATTTCCAGGTTATTATTTGTACTTTGTGTCTCTACTGTGACATGTCTCCATGCTTTAATGTTCAAAAATCTCTTTATTTTTCTCATACTGCTTGTGCTGTGGCACCTTTTTTCCCCCTCTGTCTGAAACCAGAGCCCAGTCTGCTCTGATTGGGGATTTGTCAACCGCTTGTATATCCAGCCCCTCAGCCTATCATGTACAATTTGTTAGAAATGCTAGCTAATAGAAGCACGAGTGTTTCATAGTGATATCACTATTGTATGTGAAGTAAGTAAACAAAGGACTGCACCATTTCCTGCAGGGGGGGATTCTATGGGAGGGAGGGACATTTTAGCCTTTGCAGACCATTTACATTATACCACAGTGCAGTAGAGTACTTTGAGGCGATAGTATGTGTACTTTTACTTCAGTAAAGGATCTGAGTACTTCTTCCAACACTCTTTACACATGCATATGCGTGTGCTACATTTTTATGTGTTTAGCACTGAAGAAGACTCAGTTAAAAAAAGAAACTCAGAATAAACAAAAACTTCATCACTAAAGCCAAAGAAAAATTCTGTCAGAAATCCTCCCACACTGACATCACATTACTCAAAGTGTGGGGAACAACACCGAAGATGGATAAAAAATGCAAGCATTACTGAATTTCGCATCAGCAGAACATCTCTAAACAGTATATGTTTTTCACAAGCCCATCTTACCTCATTATGTGGTTCAATCTGCGTTATGGGCTGCCCCAAGAATCAGCTGTTGCCATGGTACTTTTTGATAAAACTAATGTTATTTTGGTCTATGCTTCAGAAACAAATATAACTCTTTGAATCCTCAAAATGAGCTTGTGTCGCTGCAGAGCGCAGAAAATGTTAATGGATTGACCGTAACGGGACTCGTATGGAAGGCTCATAATATGCTGTGTTTGAAAGAAATATCATAAATAATAAGTATCATTAACTGTTGCTGCCACTGGCATTGCTGCTGCTGGCATTGCAGACACTTTCTTTAAAAATGTATGATTTTAGTTGCAATATCTTTGATATTAAAGAGTTTTACTACGGTGTAGGGTATAGACAAGTGATGTAGGCGATTGTAAATGGTGGCGATTACTGTTATGTAGTGTAAAGACATTGGTTATTTTGCATTATGTCAGATTTTTGTAGTGGATATCAGTATATAAAGAATCATCAGGCCATATCAGGCCATATCGCTCAGTCATAATATTCTATAGAGTGACTGTGTTTACCATATTTTATTGTATTTCTTTAATAGACATCTATGCTAGATTTGTTTTTCGTTGTCTGATGACCTCATAGTAGACTCCCTCCTAGATTGCTCCTGGATCTTTAACTTTCTTTATCTTGTCTTTACAGTGAACATCTCCACTGGCATCAGAGTATTGTCTGAGAACAAAACAAAATCCTAACCCTGATTTGTAGCTGCTTCTCTGAAGAGCAAGGGGCAAGTTATCTACAGCACACCATACCTTGGTAGTGCAGAATAGGTGTTACATTCATTCATCTATTATGTATTGATTATCCTTGCCAGGTGGCAGTGACCTAGAGCCAGTGCCAAATCAATGCATTGACTCTGATATTTCCCAGCTTTAAGAAAAAGTTATTTCAGCTGACCTCTGTAGCCTACTCGCTAGCAACTCCTATACGCTACATCAGTTGCTGTTAGCTTATCTGGTCAGAGGATGAAGGACCAATCACCTGCCAAGTTACTTTTTGACGAGTTAAGAAATACATTTTGCGTGTCAGATTAGCTATAGGCATTACTCCCAAAGCTCTGACTGAACAGTTTGAGGACAACTCAAAAAAGCATGGAATAAAAAGAAGACATCTCTTGTTCAGCCGCATTTATTGCAACAGCGAATCAGACAGTGGTGTAGGAGTGCAATGATACACTTTTTAAAGTACTTATTAGAGGTGAAGTGTAAAAGCGTTTTGAGTAAATATAGAAGATCAGAGAGAATTGAGCAAAGTTCAAGTGCTGCCAATTGTTGGTAGGACTTTGAATACCAAACATCCTCTTTACCAAGGAAACCTGAAACAAGGACAGACTACACATATGAAAGAACTGAGAGATGACATTCACACAGAGCTAGAACAGACAAGTTGTTAAGTTAAGATGAAGAACTTAGTTAAGAAAAATTATGATTGAAGAACACACTCTCCTGGAGGAGAGAAACTTGGATCAGGGTGTCTGGTTTAACTTCGGACTCACTTGTCATTTTGGTCACAGAAGTTCATTGTAAAAGCAAAGTCTTGCTGGTGTTGCTTGTACCCAGCATGGTTATAAATAAAGGAGCCAATCACTGCTCTCAATGAACCAATGAAACCAGCAAATGAGCGATTGTCCATTGTAGTGGGACTGCATCAGCGCCTACTACCGGAGTGCAACTCTTGTGTCTGAATCAGTAATCTCTCTCCAGAGAACCATTTGCCTGGATAAATATTGGTTTTGCGTAGGCCCCTGTAATGGCACCCTGTGCTGGCTGCAGGGCCCGTAAGTGACGTTGTCTGTCACACAGTTGGCAGGCTGGCGTGGGAGTCGTTGGCACATTGTGGGGTCTCTCGAAACGCTCATTTGAATTCACTCGTCCCCAATCATACCACTACACTCAGCAACTACACACTTCCACACTCCACTCACACACTACTCCCACTACCTGTTTGGGCGCCGGCGCACTCATTTGCATGAAATAAGATGGAAATGGAGCCCTTATTTATGCCAACAGAAATGGAGTGTGTTATTAAGGGCACTATTGTGCAAAAGCGACGGTGGCGGTAAGAATACATTACAGAGGCTATTTCTGGAGTGGCTCGAGTCACACAGAGGGTAATGCTTTACAGGTCCCTGATGACTTCTACAGTCTGGGCTTCCAACACTGTGTGTATGTTTATGTGCATTCTGTATGTCAATGTGTGTATTTTCGCCCCTGCCTTTGTTTGATTGTTTGTGTCTGTGTGCATTTATCTACAGTACCCATATATTAGTGTGTGTGTGTGTGGCTGCTCAGGCTTGGTGAATATGATTCTAGGAGATGATCATTTGTATATTGCCTGGTGATGGATGGCTTTCCTGTGATTGACAGCTCTCCATTCATACAGGCTTCAAGTGTGTGTAAGTGTGTTTGCGTTGTTTAAGCTCTGCAAGAGGGAGGCAGAGCTCCATTTCTGTCAGTCAGGCATAGATACAGGGGTTCCAAGCATTCAGTGGGTCATTGCTGGTTTTTAAGAAGCTAAAATAGGAGGAGGAAAAAGGTTTAAAGGGAGATGTTGCCCGTTATTTTTTTGTGTGCATATTGGTTCATAAAAATCAGGGCATTTGTTTGTGAAGTGCTATGAAGGTTTAAGAGCTGCTGTGGCATTTCGATCCCTGGTTATTTTGAAGTGTGTTACATGGAAGCTCCACCACCATTGGAGTTTGAATTTGTCTGTTAGTGGGAGAATAAAAGGCAAGTTGTAAAGTGCTTTTTCCATGAAGGTGGAGGCTTTCTATATCAATGCAATCCATTTTCAATTCAAGCAAAACTGATTCCGCCTAAAAAGAAAATGGGGCAGCCTGCAGTTGCAGCAAAGCCACATATTAAGTTTATAATTCATGTTATTGGGGATAATTGCACACTTGATAAAACATTTCCAGGGTTGAAATCTGGATTTCTGCTCTAGTTTCCAGAGGTAAATAATTAAGGGAACCCATCATTTCTGGCATGTGTTTGCTTGTTGTTCAGCCGTAAATACAGAATAAAACACATTTTTGAAATCTCATGAATGTAACCTAGTGGTGTAACTAAATCTAACCTTGTAAAACAAGTCAATCAAACGTTGTATCTGCAAAGGTATTCATCATGCCAAGATTATAGCCAACTTTTAAAATGTGTGGCAAGCAGTGAGATTAATTCTATTGACTTTGGTAAAATGTATTCTCTGTTTTGCTTAGGATCAGGATGAATTGTAGTCATTTTGTTAATCCTTCTAGTCCAGCGTCAAGTTAACATTTCTCATAATTCAATACTTTAGTATACTGCCAATGCTCCAATCCCCAAATCATGTGCAGGGCGGTGTTCAGATTTAGTGTGTTGATATGTCCAATGTTACTACCTCTTACAAGAGTTCTCCAGTTCCTGCGAACCATCAAAATAACATGAATAACACTATGTATATTTCTTATCTGCCAATTCACATGGGTCTTGCAGTATTAACCTCAGGGGTTGCACTGAAAAGAATTGTCAATCACTCTCAAGTATACATTCATAATAAAACTCATATAAGGATATGCTGAAAAATTGTGATATTATGTAGTGGATTTATTTTTAAATGTATCTTAGAGGTTCTTGTTCTCTTCCACTTTGACGGAAGAAAATAGTGATATTTACAGGAAATATTCAGCCTTAATTCTGGATTTTTTTTGTACTAAAAATATATATTTTCTCTTTCATGCTACACCTACAGTCTTATTTATACCAACGGTAGTTTTTCTATTATGGGAAAAACAGACCCTTATTCTCACGTCACCTTTTACTAACCTCAGCGGACAGCTAGCCCTTTCTCTGACGTGACCTGACCCCGCTGACCTTTTACACCCAGCTCAAACCTGAACCTGCCCTACCACTAACCCTTGATTGGCCCCTGGGTGACCCGGGACCTTTGACCTTATCAGGATTTGTGTCCCTAGGTTGCCTCTGTTGTGCAAGAGCATGCTGGGTAAACATAATCAGCTGCTCAATTGGGCGAACCCTGCAGCTGCATGGAAAAACTTAACTATTCAAGTCTGTGATCTTAACGAATGATTTTCTCCTGCTGCTGTTTGCATTGGTTGTTATGTGGTCGGGTCTATTTGCTTAAGGATTTAGCATCTTATTCAGCAGCTTATCGTGTCGGTAGTTATTAGTGTAGGAAAAATATGGCCTAGAATTGTTAATGATGGCCTTACCTTCTGTTGTAGTTGTTTTATACATGCCTGGTAATGGAGTTTATTAGCATGTAAGTAGCAGTGCCTCATTTTTCCCCCTGAAGGTCGGCCATTTTGAATATAAAACAAGAAGAGAAAAAAAAAAGTTGCCCATTAACATGAAATGCCCCCCTCCCAGGGCTAAATTGGTGTAAATAGTATTGTTCCCCTCTCCGTCAAAGATATATGGAATGTCGTTGCGCTGATGGCTTCAGTAAATGCTGCAGCCAGTCAGGCGTATAGATATAACAGATCTGCTCCAGAACTGTTCTAACCACTGGGCTGTGTAACTGGCACTATACTGCATTTGTCATGTGATGCCTGTGTGTGTGTGCATGTAGGTATGTGTGTGCATTCACAAGATGCAAACAAAGCAATTGAAGCAGGTAGGTAGAGACAAGAGGGGGGGGGGGAAAAAGGGATATAAAGAAAGGTGGGGCTGTAGTTGGGAAAACACACATAAAAAGAGCTAATGTCAAGGCCAGCGTGGTACCATAACTTCTCCATTCAACGAGAGGTCAAACTGGGGTCAAGCTATATTGATTTCTTTCCAGGCTTTGTGGCAGTATTTCTTTCTTCTAATAACGTACAGCCCTGGATGTGATTTCTCTATAACATACAGACGAAAGCTATTTCTCTCTTACATGTCAACATAAAGCAATCAGAGGAAGAGTTGTATGCAAGATAACGGATAAAAATGTGAATCATGACTTAGTTTGCATCCCTTTTATCTCTGTGTGTTTGTCAGGTTCCTGCAGAGCTGTGTGTTTTACTGTAGGTTTGTAAGCTTATCATTTTGCCCGTGCGCTCTGTGTGTGTGTGTGTGTGTGTGTGTGTGTGTGTGTGTGTGTGTGTGTGTGTGTGTGTGTGTGTGTGTGTGTGTGTGTGTGTGTGTGTGTGTGTGTGTATGTGTGAGTGTGTGAGTGTGTGTGTGTGTGTGTGTGTGTGTGTGTGTGTGTGTGTTCGCTTACATATCAGTGTGTGCCCGTGTTTGCTGGCGTGCGGTGATGGATCGCAGCAGTTCCCTGTTTACCTAGCCTCATGATTTCCTGTGCGTGCATGTAACAAGTGGAGTTTGGCAGGATTAATGAGCACACAGCTTGCTGAATGGGTGTTTGGCTCCACAAAGCACTCCATCATTGCCTGATGCTGCTACCATATCCCTCACACACAACCAACACGCGCACACACACATTCACACACCGTGCACTCTGCAACTCACCACTTACCCCTGCTCTTAATTACACATGCTTAGCCAAGTCCCATTAAGCAAGCCCCCCCATGCTAAACAATGTTAAAGCATCCACATTTCTCATAGAGTGCAGTGTTTAAAAATAGTCTCCATGCTTCAGAGGCTAGGAGGAAAACTATTCTGATGCTTGCTCCAGAAAGACACGGAGAGACACAAAGAATGACCAAGTGATACTGTATGGGAAGTTTCCAATTAGTGCCAGAAATATATTAATTATTACCAAGTATTCACATGTTAGTTTGCATAACTGCAACATCTGTAGTGTGGAGTTAAGGTGTTTAGATTTTAGCTTCAGGGACTTGGAGAGTTTTCCTGACTTACACTAACAGTCCACCCGTCTTTGCTCGCTTTGTAAGTAACGTGTGCTTTTTTGTTTTTGTATACCAAATAAATATTTATCAATTTAATTTAAGAGATGCATTCCATTTGGACTGTACATTTTACATATTTTCAATGAGGTTTATTGTCAGATGAGTGACCCTTCCTTTGACTTGATAGAAACACATTTATCACATTCAGTCTTGAATGAGGAGATTTTCATTGTTTCAGAAATCCACTCACCCACTTATTAATAATAATAATAATAACAATAATAATAATCATACATTTTATTTTTAAAGCACCTATAAATTTGAAAACAGTTTGGGATTGCTAAAACCAATCCCAAACTGCTACAAAGGGCATAAAATACATACTTAAAAAAAACGAAAGGTATTTAAAAAAAAAAAAAGAAAGGCATTCGGTTCTAATTAAAAAGACAACATCAGGTTGCATTATGGGATTTGTTGGATGTAGTGTTGTTGGAGTTTAACCCTTACAACACTTGGAAACTATATTTGTTTAATGTTATTGTAAAACACTTACGTACTTAACTCAGTATTTCCTTGTTTTGTATTGTATTGTATTTTGGAAGCTAATATTGTACTTTTTGCTTCATGACATGTATTTGATAGATATAGTTACAAGTTACGCAGAAATGTATTATTATTACAAAATATGAATCAATTTAACACATTTTGATATTGTGTATTGCTATGGATTAAGCCCCCCTGCAATATGGAACAATGTGGAAAATAGCTCCACCTTTACCATCTGAAACGTTAAAGCCATTAAAGAATTAATGCATCAATTATTATAATCCAATTATATAATCTGCATAATTCTGAAAAACGCCAATTAACGTGACAAGTACTTTTACCTTTGTTGCTTTGAGTGTATTCTGATGTACTTTTATTCAAGTAAAATTAGTAATGCAGGACTTTCACTGTAGTATTACTACTTTGACTCAAGGACAAGAAAATGGGTGTTGCAAACACCACTGCTTGCAACACAATGATGGTATCGTGACACATGTATGTATAACCTCTGTTATAATCCCTGTAGCGCACACTCGACACTTCATGCAGAAAGCTAGCCAGATGTGCTAAAGTTTGTCAAGAAGCTCTGTAAGTGTCATTATAAAGACAATATATTAACTATTCTTTTTTAAATCTGCCAAATTAGTAGTGCTACACTATATAACTTTTGAGCATCCCAAAGTGACTTCAGAAATGACTTCCACCTCAAAGCTCTTTATAACTAATACAGCATTTGCACAAAAGGGCTTGCTTTGTAAACTAGCCTGTTTGCTAATTAGCTGGCTAACATCGCTAAAGCTATTTGTTGTGGCTAAATGAGCCCTCTTTCTCTAAAACCATACTGCAGCTCAGTTCTTTGTGGTGCTTCTGTAGAGGAGACCATCTCAGTACTAATGAGAACACAGTTTATTGTTCCACCATCAGCTACATGCAGCTACACAATGAGATAGATTTTATGCTTGATCACTACGAATACAGAGCTTTGTGTAATCAGTCTGCATGGCTGTAGCAGTTTATTGGTCAGAGATGATCTCAGATTATCTGTAAGTAAAGACCCCTCATACCAGCGTGTTTGTCACATCAATCTTCTCAAGGTGATTCACTTTAATATTCAAACACTGCAGGCGGCTCTGCATCCTCACGCCTGGAGCTGGAAACATAATAAACTGGATGTATGAGAATTAAATCCCCCTTCCCTCACGTGCATGTGTGACACTAACTAACTGAAATTAAATGTTTGTGTGTGTGTGTGTGTGTGTGTGTGTGTGTGTGTGTGTGTGTGTGTGTGTGTGTGTGTGTGTGTGTGTGTGTGTGTGTGTGTGTGTGTGTGTGTGTGTGTGTGTGTGTGTGTGTGTATGTGCACCAGTATATGTTTTCAATGTGCCTGGGTGCATATCACTGTATGGGTGCCAGTATGTTTTCTAAAAAACATACTGGCAGTTATTTCATATATACTGTGTGTGTGTGTGTGTGTGTGTGTGTGTGTGTGTGTGTGTGTGTGTGTACATGTGTTATACATGTGTATTTGTGTGTTTTTAAAGGGTTAAATGCACATCAGTGTCTGTGTGCCAGTGAATGTCCCTATAAGCTTTGCAAAGAAGTCCTCAGTGTGTCTGTGGGTGTGTAACTGGTGGCAGTGTGTGTATTGTTATGCTTCAATGTGTTAGAGAGCCGATCTTAAATGACAGCCTTTGCAAAGTGCATTTTTTTTACATGTGCTGTTTATATACGAGTGTGTTTCATGTGTTTGTGTGCAGTTTGTGTTCTTTCAAGCTTTGCAAAAGAGTTGTAATTCTTTTAAATATATGTTTGTGTGTATGTTCATGTTTTATACGCGTGTATGTGTGTGTTTTAAAGGGTTTATGTTTTATTTCTCAGTGTCTGTGTGCCAATGCATGTCCTTACAAGCTTTGCAAAGGAGTGCTCAGTGTTTTACTTGTATCTGTTTGTGTGTGTGTATGCGCGTTTATGTCTCTGTGTGTACGTTAGAGTGTGTGTGGGTTAAAAGGGGGGCTGGTAGAAAGGAGGACATGAGGGTAGAGAAGAAATCAAATCACTTAATTGCTGCATTTTTCATCTCCATCTTTTGTTTTATGGCGGCTGAGGGTCGGCGAGCGGCTCTGGCTGTGATTCATGGACGCTGGTGAGGCCCGTGAGCGGCGCCATCCCTCATCGGCACCCGGCCGCCCGCGTGCCCAAAGCGCCCCACAATTACCGTGATGAATATGACTTGTTTTTGTTTTGCTTCTTTTACTCCGCTGCCTTCATCTGGTTTTAGCAGGACTGGTATGGTTTTTGATGCAGCCGCTGAGCTGTCGGAAATAAACAATTTTCCATTTCAGGTTCATTCCTTCTGCGCACCCTCCCTCACTGAGACTGGGAGAGAGAGTGTAGATACAGACAGATAGGCATGCATGGAGAGAAGGAGAGGGAGATCAAGATAAGGGAGAGATAAATATAGGGAGTGCAGACGAGGGATGTGTTCATAGATGCTGTGGAGAGATGCTGGATATCAAAATGGAAAGAGGGAGTGGAGATGCTGTGAAAGCGGAAGGAACAGAAAGGTACAGGAAGTAACTTGGAGATACCGAGAGGTATTACACGTCTCAAAGAGAGAGAGAGGAGGGGGGATAAGAAGAAGGAGGAGGAGAGATAGCGAAAAGAGAGAATGAGCACAGCATTGGAATGAGAGATAAGGCCGAGAGAGCAGAGGGAGGGATGGAATCATAGAGAGCAGCTTTGTAGTATCATGTCGGATGTGTGACATGTCAATACTGAACCGCCTGCCGGGTTTTCCTTTGTAGCTTTGATACACACAAGCCTGCTTTAATACATGGTGTATATCCTCAGAATGAGACCTTTTTATGTAGTATTGTAGATACGAATACAAACACAGTTTTCACACATGTCTTGTAGAGCCTGACCAATACTGTATTTTTTGAGCTGATTGCAAGAGTGCAATTTAGGAATTTTAAAGATCTCATAACAACCCACTGGCTGATAACGTTGTTTTGTTAACGTAAGCATTTACAAATACCACTTTTTGCATATTTCTGAGCAAATTATTTGATAAATAAAAACAATTGAATGTAACACAAATAACAACTTTGAACCACAACCGAAATCCAATAACATTAAATTGAGAAGAGAAAACATTCAACTCATATGTACAATATATAAATGCATGATATTGAAAAAATGCAAAAGTCAACATTGCAGATGCACCAGAAACTATTCATTAACCATTATCTATCTAAATATTGTCAATAGATAGTTTATAAACCATTCAATTAACCATTTATCAATGTTCTATAATCATCAATAAAAACCTTTCCAAAATACTACAAATATCTCTGTAATATTGCTTTTACAAATTATTCAGTCATCATTCACAATTACTATCGTATTAATATAGTGTATACAAAATGTTATAATGTGTGCAACAAGAAACAAATCATCAATAAGTTATCAAAATGATATCATAACCTTACTCTGTAAATATTATTGATTCAAATGTCATTGTATGTCAAAAGTAAAACTACTATTGACTTAAGTATAATTAACTTACTTTTTTATTTCTAATGGTTTTTTAAAGTGTGCTAAAAAGCATTTATTTAACTGCAATAACATTTAAAATATGTTGTATTTGAGAATTAATTATTTTTAAAGTTGCAGCATCCTTTAAATCAACAGTGATCAAGCTGCCCTAAATAGTCATTTTCACATTTTAATGCACCAAATTAAAAACCAGTAAACACACACTCAACATCTCCCGCGTTACAGTACACACACACACACACACACACACATGCTTTGATCACACTCCTGGCAGAATAAACCTGGTCTGGCAGAGAGGTTGCCTCCGCATCGTTTCTCCACAAAGAAGCGTGTTGCACCGGGGCCTCACACACTGCGCTCAACATAGAGCAGCAGATGATAAAAAAAGAAGATGAAACAACAGCGAAGCCTCAGACGTCACGTCCGCTCATCACTGTGTTTGTTTGCATCCCTCACAGCGTTGGACAGAAGTGGGTTAGAGCATACTGCGCGGAAGAAAGAGCTGCAAGCAGTGACTGTGTGTGTGTGTGTGTGTGTGTGTGTGTGTGTGTGTGTGTGTGTGTGTGTGTGTGTGTGTGTGTGTGTGTGTGTGTGTGTGTGTGTGTGTGTGTGTGTGTGTGTTTGTTTGTGTATGTTCAAGCATAGCTGGGGATTTCTGATTATGTGTGTGTTTGGTGCGTGACTTGTCTGCAATCACACCCACCTGGGAAAGTAAATGAGATGAATATGGGAGTTAGGAAAAATGACGATCAATCATGCCATGTCAAATATCAAAGAGATGTTTCCTTTTTTATGAAATGCAGTTAGCTATAACTCTGCTGTTCTTTACAATAAACCACAGTTATATAGTATATTGGACACTTTTTTTTAACGTTTACTGTTCTTAAGAGTCTGTGTTGGGTACTTGCACATTAGGGTTTTACATTAATACTTATAGCAACCACGGCTTGGTAGTATACTAGCTGGGCATGTATTACCATAGTTTATTACATGGTTTAGTTGAATACTCAATTCTGATTGGTCAATTCTGATCATGTAACACGTTGTTAATCCAGTAGTACAGACTGCTGTAAAGGACTATATTGACAATTGTTAAGGAGGCTCAAGAAAGAGAAAGGAAAAGAGGTTAACAGACGGGAGCGCTCGAAGTCAGATAAATCACCAGAAGAAGACAGACAGGAAGTGAACACTAACAGGAACACGGTATGGGCTCTGCAGTGTTTAAGGACTTGTTAGTGGATCAGAAACTGTGAACAGACTTGAACAGTTAGAAAACCTCCTTCATTGCTGCGGCAGAGTTGTTGTTGTCGCAGTTCCAGCCGTTGGTGCACCGTGAAACAGAGTGCTTTTTTTTCTTAGTGGAAGAAATACGATTATTTTGACTCAATAAAATAATCTCAATTAATATTGGGAGTCGGGTCGTTAGTTTGTTTCGTATCTGGCTGTGTAATAAGCTCCCTGATCAGCCTGTCGGGTGTTCTTTTCCCAATAATGACCGCCTCGCTGCACATTATCCCTTATATATCAGATAACTGGAAACAATGACATCACAGCAGTCAGTGTTTACCTCTATAAATGAAGTCACTAAGGTGTTCCGTTACTTACTCCAAAAGTGAAACCGGAACTGCTGCAGGGATACGTTTAATGGGCATACTGACCCTTTTTTAAAGGTTAGGTTGGGTTTCTACTATAACCCCTTTATTTTCCTCATATGGTCTGAATATACCAGTATTCACCAAGCTGAAACCTTGTCTGCTTCAAAGTGAAAACCAACACATTAGTGCCAGATAGTGCAGTATTCCTTCTTAAGGCTGGCTCTAAAAAGGCAAGGTAATACATATAGTCCTCCATGTTAAAATGTCCAACTTTACAACAGAATCAAACATGTTCACAGCCATGTTGAACAAAAATTAACCAGCCTGCAAGTGACATAAATCAAATCTGAATGTCTTGTTGAATGAAATTGTTTCACAAAACCGTGTCTTATCTTGTTGTACTTTTACCAGTGTGTGTGTGTGTGTGTTGGTAGGCACTCCAGATAGCTAACAAAAGCAATGTAAAGGTGCTTTTCTTTTTTCTTTTTCTTAAGATGTATTCTTTTATCTTTCGTCTCAGGTGGAGATGCCAAATGCAATTCACATTTTGAAGAGGTAAAGCTACAGAAAATCTACAACACAGAAACATACAAGTCTTTTTTTGTCCACACCAAAACACATAATAACTTTTTATCCTGAAAACACAAACAGTGATTTGATTTAAATTAATGCGCTCTAATCTACAATCGTGCAGTGTAAACAGCAGACAGAGAGCTTCATGGGAGCTGTTTGCTAATTTTCTACGCTCCCTGTTTTACATTGCAGAGATAACTTTCTGGGGCCCTATTATGCTCAGTTTCAGGTTGATATTTGTGTTTACTGTCCCTACTTTCACATGTCTCCATGCTTTAATGATCAAAAAGCTCTTTATTTTTCTCATACTGCCTGTGCTGCAGCACCTCTTTTCACCCTCTGTCTGAAACTAGAACCCAGTCTGCTCTGATTGGTTAGTTGGCCGGCTCTGTTGTGTTTAGTCGACCACTTACAGATGCCCTGTGTTGGAGCGCTAGCAAATAGAACTGTGAGTGTTACATAGTGATGTCACTATGTGACGCAAGTACACAAAAACCTATATAACACACTACAAGGAAAGGGAAAACTCCAAAAAGCACACAAAAGTACTTCTTAATACTTGTGATTTCTTGGATTGTGTTTTTATAAGTTTGCCTCGAAGTATTTATTATATATTCCTATTATATTTACACATTCAGTGTTTTTTCTAAACCGGGTAGCCGGGGCGCTGCGCCCTATTATTGTCGGCGTGCACCCTTATATCGAAATGCAGATTTTCCCCGTAAAATGTCAAAGTGATGCGTGTATTATTACTACAACAATCGGAAATCGTGTCAAATAGAGCGTCAGACGGCAGAGACAGCTTTGTTTTTACGGATAATAAATAAGAGATGTCAGTCCGGTGAGTCTGCCGGTGGACGAGTGGCAGGCAGCAGGCTTACACTGAAACTGTGATTTCTGAATGAGATTGTTTCTTTTACAAAGTAAAGAAATCATAACTCTTTTTAGGATTTATTTGTTGTTTGACGTGCAATATATGGCTAAAAGACCTGAAGAAACTATTATTTTCCGCTTCGCTCTGATACATTATTTTCCCCGGAAAGTGGGCGGGGCCGTAATTTTAGGCTGGAGTGACGTTAGCGCCCTCATACTATATTGTTCTGGAAAAAAAACCTTGACATTGTAAGGTCATCAAATCACATTTTTGGAATAAATCACGCTTTTACTGTGGGCATATATTGTTGGTTGTAGATATGTGGCAGCCTCTATAGGTTGTCAAATTCAATGTACACCCATTTAGGATTCGAAACACTTCATAACAACAATCAGACATTGATTTTTTGACATTTTTGACATCATTACCAGCTGCAGACCCAAAGTATTCATTTCTCCACTAGAGTGACTCAAAGGCAGTAGAACACAAAAGGACACCAGGGCAAAACCAAATAAAGAAGAGTGACTGAAATGACAAAAATTGTTGGAAACAAATAATATTTTATTGTCTTTAAATATTTGTTTTGCTAACTTGCTCCTTTTGTGTGTTGTTTCACATAATTCATGCATCTATGACACACAGTCAAAATGTGCTGTTCATTTTGTCAAAAATGCACAACTGCCAGCCAAATATAAAGCTAAAACTAAAGGTTGCGTAGGTCAAAAGACCAAGTGCTCCTGTGTGTTTACCTGTACGTCTCTTCATATTATTGACAACAGTTTTCTAAAGGACAGCAAATTGTTAAAGATTTCAAAGGTTTTCTATTTCATAAGTATTTTTTTCTCTAATTCATTGATGTCAGGTATAAAAACGAGCCTAGACAAACAGTGATGGGAGAAAATGTTCAAAAACACGGTGAATACATACCTGTGTCATTAATGTATGTACTATAACATTCACAGTATATAATCAGCTTTTCTTTATACAGTATTTATAGATACAAGATTCAGAACAGAGCAGTCAGTTAATGAGGTAGACTTCAGTGCACCAGTGGCCGCGGGGCACAGCGAGTAGTGTGTGTGTGCACGTGTCTGTGTGTGTGTAGAGAGTGTAGCCAGCTTTTAAATATTAATCTCAAGGTCAAAGGGAGGGAGCTTTTTGATATTCATGCAGGGTACTGTACCCTGTGCTTACACACTGCCGCTCCTCTCTCTTGCTCACTGGGTCATTATGTCTGCCTCTGTTTCTCCTTCTCTTTCTCTCATGTGCTGGCACAATATTGAACCTGACTGTGTGTGCTCACAGACGCAGAACATATGCAGTCATTTAAAGGTGCTACATGTGCTGTAACATTATAAAACCATTAGCACATTCAAGAGAAGCTGCTTCCTTTGCTTCTTCATACTTCATAATGTGAACCTTTGCTTTGACTATGTTACATGTTTCTGTATGATGCTACCTCTTTAAAACGGCTCAGCTCTTCCACTTTTAAATTCTGATATATGCACATATTTATTTCACTGTAATTTGTTTTATTCTCCTTTTTTTGTGACCAACTTTGACCAACAAGATGAGCAGCTATATTTGTGTTCCGTTATTACTCCACCTCCCCTAATCCCACCCTTCTTTCTGTTCAACAAATATTATACATTAAATTTGTTTGCAATCATAACATTTTACATGTTTGTATGTTTTTTTTTTAACATGTTTTTAGTCTGTTATATTTTTTACAATCATTGTTTTTAATTAGTTCTACATTTTCTCTTATTTTACAACTTAAAGAGGACATATTCTGCACAGTTTCAGGTTTCATATTTGTTTGTTGTGCCCCTTTATTTTTCTCATACTGCCTGTGCTGCAGCACCTCTTGTCACCCTCTGTCTGAAACTACAGCTAAGTCTGCTTTGATTGGTTAGCTGGATAACTCTGTGGAGATTGGTCAAAACCTTAGAGATGTCACGCCCCTTAGCCTATCACGTACAATTAGTTGGAGAACTATAGCCAATAGAAGTGCAAGTGTTACATAGTGATGTCACTTGTTACTGAAGTAAACAAAGAAGTCCAATAAATGCGTTTCAGGCGGGGGGGAGTGTGTGGGAGAGAAACTCCCTCTGGAAGGAACTGGATTTTAGCCTTTGCAGACCATTACACGAAAACCTATAAAACACTTCAGGAAAGGGAAATCCACAAACAGCATAATAGGGCTTGTTTATTTCCACCAATCTCCACTCCAAAAACATTTAAAACTTGTGTTAATTAGATGAAATATAACATTGAAAAAAAAAATCATGAATTGATGTTACATTTATATTCAGCCAAGTACATTTGCAAGTAGCAAATCACCAAGAAAACACTCAACCTTCCTCTAAATCCTGAGATTATCATAATATTAATATTACTATAATTTAATACAAGGCTTGATCTGATTTATTAATGCAAGTGATTTATTTTGTTCAGTTTGTGTTGATACTGATTTTATTTATAATCCAGAGCTGCTGAATAATAAACACATCACCTGCTGCTCTCATGAAATACATTTGACATATTCAAAAGCAAAGTTAAACTTGATATTTTTATGCACGCGGAATTGGCATGCAGTAAATAAGCCAATCAATGAAATGAGGTAGCGGACCTATTTCTTTATTTTAGGCTGTTGGAGTAGGCTGTGGGTAAATAGTTTGGTGGCAGGTGAGCTGAAGTTTTTTACGGATAAAGTTTTCTTGAATTGCGATTAGGTTCATCGTATAAAGGCTGGACTAGAGACAAATAATTATTATATAGGGAGGCTTTTGCCAGAACATACCAGCTAGATATTAGAGAAGTCTGTTTTTGGGTAGAAAAATAAAATGAACTTTAACGGTCCATTCAGAACAGTCTACAGTATCAGTGGTCTACATTTGAAAAAGCACCAAGAGTTGCAGTACTACAAGCAATAGTACTAATAATATTCACTGTGTTTATATACCAAAGCAAAGCAGTTAATGATATATTGATGGTACTGTACTTAATAATTGCGAGGTACTTGTAATTTACCTAAGTGTTTTCATTTTATACTACTATATACTTCTACTCCAATACATGAAGCCTTTATTGTAGTATTTAATCCATTAAAATGATTTTACAGCTTTAGTTCTGTTTTACTTTACATATTCAGATTATTAGACAATACATAATATACATCAACTAATAAAAAAACATCATAATTATAGATCAACATATTTCCAGCAGCAGCATACACAATAATTAAAAATAGCTTCCCCCTTACCAGCTGTGATGAACACATGAATGGATCAGTAATTATAATCCAGCCATTGAATAGATGTGATTTTGAAATGAAATAACGACTCTAACTTTTACTAGTGAATATTTTGATGCCAATACTTGTAATTTTACTTCATTAAGATACTGAATGCATGACTTTTACTTGTAACAGAGTATTTTTACAGTTTAGTATGGCTACTTTCCTTAAGTATACAATCTAAGTAGCATGAGAGTTATAATAAAAAAAAATCCCAAAATTACACAGAAAGGAAATATAATTTCAAATCTCAGAATATTAAACCCTTTTCTACCTCTGTCATTTTTCGGGTTGACTACAATGTCCCTAATATGCCGTCATACTGCATCATGGTTTCTGCTGCTGAGTAAAGAACACATCTAAAGAACACGTGTGTGTGTGTGTGTGTGTGTATCTTCAGCATCTCCATCACTGCAGTCCTACACTGTAGTTAAGTTGAGGGCTCCTGGGACTCCTCATTATTTGAGCCATTTATCAAACCGGCCCCCTCATCCCATGTGGTATGAAATGTACAAACACATATCGAGACACATTTACATGTGAAAAGACTCACTCACAAGGATGTTAGACAAAGAAAAAGACAATTCAGAATTATTTTTATTTTGGTCAGGTGTGCATATTAAAGTGACTGGTGTGGATAACAGAATGAGAACTCTGTACGGCAGCCACTCTACACTCCTTCAGCGTGGAGCTGCTGTACAGTCATGTTGAGTCGTGTACAGGTTGATAAGGTTCAGTGTGAACATGGCACACTGTGGCGTTAATGAGCTACATGCCTATTTTTCCCAGAGAGAAAGTGCTGACACATGCAGAACATCTCTTCAAGCCGTACGATGCTTCATGCAGGGAAACATGGTTAGAAGGTAGAAGGTGCTATCGTATAGAAATCCAATGATAAACCACTGAAATCACAAAAACAAATCATACTAGCTCGTAGATAAAAGAACAGATGATTGGAAATGCTTATTAGAAGGGCTTGAATAAAAGCAGGTTAGGGAAGATGGGGAAATAGACATTAGTTAGAAAACGTGTCATCGATATTCACCGGCAGACTACAACACCTGACCTGGTTCTGTAGTCAACGTTCTGTGGTGGTGTTAAAGGATGGAGCTTTGAAACACTGAACTAGCAGCTCTACGGAGGGATTCTCTGTTCGGGGTTTTGTCAGGTCACAAGTTAATCTTGTAAAGCAGCTGCAGAGAACAGTGAGCGGAGCTGTCAGGAAGTGAAAAGACATCAGTTGGAGTCCAAACAACTGGAAATCTGTTTCATCACTAGCATTGGGCTGTTATCTCTCATGATTGCTTTTAGTAGCAGGAGTGAGCATCATACTTGACGTGCTTTAATTTGTCATAACTTTGTTAATTATTTGAAAAATATTAACTCACATTAAAGTCTAAATTATAAGTAATACATTTAAACACTTTATTTATCCCTGGGGATTTGGGGAATGTGACAGTTGTTCCATTTATAATATAATTAAAATGACAAATCAAATCTCACATTTATTTAAACATAGGAATTTAGATTGTACAATACAAATATAAAATAAAACAAGATATCATATACATGAGGATTTAACGTAAACACGTCCAATAAAGGTAAAATACAATAAAAATAATAAAATATTAAAGGACATAAGAAGTTAGGTGCAGCATATTGTGTGTTTATGTGTTCATAAAGGTTGAAATCAAAATGCATCCAAGGTATTCGGGCCTTACTTTTTAAAAAGTACTACCTGCTTTTGCTTTGCAAAATGAAATAGGCAAACATTTGGAAAATAGGTACATTTTGTTGTAATTCTGAGAGTCAGAAGAGAATATTGACACCTCGGTCACATTTTGTTTAAACCTGGACTGCTGTTGGATCTATATTTTGATTTATATTATTTAATAGTCAATATATTTTCTCGTTGTTTTTGTTAATAGTAAATGTTTTATTATTTAGAGTTATATTTAAGTTATCTAAAGTAGTTTTATGCTTTTATTTTGAAGGTGTATTTGGGCACTGGGTGATTGGGGCACCTGGTGTCTTTGTATATATTGGAGACAGGTAGTGGGAGTAAAAGCACCAGTATGGCATACAGTTTTTACCACGGCAAACAGGAGGAGGCCACAGGAAAGGCCCAGGGAAAGAGTGTTAAACCTTTGTTCATTACATATTGTTATAGATATAAAATGCACACAAAGGACTCTTGCCTGGACTTGGATCATTGAACCCTACAGACGATTCACAGTTATCAAATCTTAACTAACTTAGCTAACTGGGTCCTCAGCGGCTGTTTTATTTGAGTTACATTTCTGGTTTATTCCTTTAGGATTTTGGCTGCTACAACTATGTCATCATCCTATTTTTCTTCTTTTAGATATTTGTTGTAGGGCCACCAGTGCCTGTATTTGTGAAACAGAGTTAAAAGAGTGGTAAGACTATATGGGGAGCACGTGTGTATGGACTCTGAGCTAGATTTGGACACTGGTCTATGTTTATAGAACCCCTATAAATTCAGTGCAGCATCCTACTGTTTCTCTCAGTCTGAGATATCAAAAATGTGCATTAACAAACCTCTTGCCAAATGTCTCTAAGCCACCATTGCCGGCAGTTCTAATCCCAGAAGATGGGGGAGATTTAGGTTTGATTCTTGGTAAAAGCATCTTGAGAGACTCACTTTTCGTTATGACTCATTGGGGTGTAAAACACTTACTGCAACTACCTCTGCTTAAAAAAAAAGGATCTCTATTACAGTGTCAGTACCAGCCTTTCCCTGGCTCACACACTGTCAGTCCAGAGAACATTGAAATACCCACACGACTTGTTATAAGCTTGTGTAATCTCTGTTAGACCACATCTGTACATATTTGTGCATGAATGTCAAGGCAGTGTCACCTCCATGTTCTACATTAGAGCCAATCCTTTCCTATTTCCCCTCCGTCCAAATATTTTGTCTGTCAGTGGAGGCCGTGTCGGTAACTGTGTCTGTCCGTCATTGTGTTTTAACAGACTAACTCCTGGCTTTCCCCGTCAGTGTCAGAGTAACACCCCAGCCCTGATCCCAGCCGCGCTCAGGTGTGTAACTGACTGCTCTGTTTCCCCATAATTACATTGTGAGATCCACGCAGTCTCCAATGCCCGAGTGTGTGTCTTCTCACCCCAGGCGGAAACATGTCATTTCCCGTGCTCCTGTCTTTCTGCGAGACAGATACAATATTAAGAGCCACAAATCTGAATGTGAGTTGAGAGAGACGATGCCTGGGAGGTGGGAGTGGGGGGTGGGGGGGGTGGCTGACACTAATAATAGCATATAGACAATAGTCAGGGAGGGAGACAGCGATTGAGTGCAGTCGTACAAGTCGTGTCAAAAGACAGGATGTGCAGACGGAGAGGATATCAGACGTAAATCTAGGGTTTGAAGTGAGACGAGTTGAATGCAGCATTGTCACAACGTCTTATCTCCGGCACAGCGTGACTTCTGCTATCTGTGGATTTTACTGCATGCTCAATTATCTTTCACACAGCCTCTTACTGTATGTGTATCCCTTTATGATTCCCATGGATTTCCCCATTATTTCTCTTCTCACTGTTTAATGTTTAGTGTTTGCTGGGGATATTACAAATCTGGATGAGGTTATATTATTTCCTAAAACTTAACGGTCTATGGTGTCATTATCAAGTCAGCAGGAGTAGCCTTCCCTTAGTTATTATTCTCTTTAATGGTGAGTTTGGAATATATCCGATAATGTGCTATAGGATGTTGTGAGTGACTAAAACTGGAGATTTGTGACTCTGGGCATATGTTCACACTATACCTCCTATTTTGGACATCTTTTAATAAACAGTTGTTGAACTTTTACGAGTTGAATACCACTTTGATGTGTTTCTCTGTAGTAACTAATGATGCAACTTGTTTGAAATGTACACAAACAACTTTTCAATAACAAACACGCTTAGCAAGAAACATACTGCCCAGATTATATTCCTTTTGAATGTATTTTTTTTGCATGTGGCAACTTTTGCATGGTTTTATTTTTTTCTATTGTTATTCTAAGCCAGCTCATAGCACTCACTGAAGTTTAGGAATCTTTCAGCAATTCGTGCACACACCATCCACCCTGACCTCCTTAAAACCTGTGTGGGGAACGTATACGAGCCACTATTCCTGCGTTGGCATACGTAAACCCACTTCGAATACATGTTAATGTTTGTTCAGGATTTAATTGTAACACTATTTCTAAGTATGTCCTTAGAACCCTCACACCTTGTCACAACACATATGTTACAATGTCATTCAAACAAAGTTTACAGCTTAAAAAATAAGTTCCAATTAAATGTAGTATGTTTTGTTGGACAGCCGTACATATTCAACCTGCAACCCACCAAACTTTGTGCCAGCTACTCAATGCAACATGAATATGCAACACTTTCAGCACCATGGACAGCAGCAGCCTGGTGGAGCTGGTAGGATGAGGGAATGAGCTTGAAAGCAAGGTTAGTTATCTGTGTTTATAGCTTTTGAACTTTATTGCTAACTCCCTCAGGAGGGAACTATGGGATTTTAGCCTTTGCAGACCATTTAGATGCAAAAAAGAGGAAAGTTTAAATCTAAAAAGCACAATAGTGCCTGTTTAATACGCACCTATAGTGGGGAGTGTCGATGCAGTGCTAACAACCAAGTCATTAGCACTGCTACTTTGCAAATATAGAAAGTTAGCAGATGTATAATTGTTAGTCAAGTGAGGCAACAAGCCCTGAGGATATAACACTCCACAGTTCCCGAGTACACTCTTAGAAAGGTGTATTTTGCTCTATACTGGATAACAATGAAGAGCTCTGTATGCTCTTGCAGAAGTGGAGTTATATGGTGAACAGCAGAATACTGCCTTGCATTTGCCATGTTTAAATTCTTTCAACCACTGAGAGGGAGAGGGGGGATCATGCTGAGCAGAGGGTTTTCAGTGGAAATGGTTTTGGTAGATAAAGATGATTACTGAGGTGCTCTTTCAAAGACTTCTCCAGCAATTTACCATTGCACACCTATA
The DNA here is from genome assembly GCF_036324505.1 of Eleginops maclovinus. Taxonomy (NCBI): domain Eukaryota; kingdom Metazoa; phylum Chordata; class Actinopteri; order Perciformes; family Eleginopidae; genus Eleginops; species Eleginops maclovinus. The sequence continues at coordinate 21,169,773 of NC_086351.1, read as the reverse complement.
GTATTGTCAGAATCACAATGGATGGGAAAAAACAAACAAAAAAAACCATTTACATCAATGCTGCAGAATTAGAGAACAGGTCCATTTTAAGCATAAAGTTCAGCTATTATGCTAAATGCACATTTTAATGTATTGAATTCATGCATACAGCTCCGGCAAAAATTAAGAGACCAATCCAATGTTTTCTTAAATCTTTATCTCTACATGTATGGCAGCCAGTTCAGTGTCCGTTGAATTCCAATACAGAACAGAATTGTCAGTAGTTGACAGAATACAATAAAATAAAAAATGATTGTAACTTAAAGTCATACCTATAAATAATAATACAAGAGAAAATAATAATGCTGAAGTGGTCTATTAATTTTTTCCGCGGCTGTATGTGTAAAGAAGTTCATTTTTGAAGTCATTTGTGGGTTGTACGGCATTAGCAACAAACCAACCACGGTTAGCCCCCGCCCACCCTCTTACTTGTACCCCCTCCCGCAGCACCTCTGTGTGTTTTTGTCCAGATGCTGTGCTGTTTTAGGCTGCAAAAATGCGGCACCTCTGAGTTTCTGCTGGTGGACATTGTGAAATGCTCTTCTTCCGCAGTGTTCACTGTTACAGTGGAGCTGGTCAGGTGGGGGGGCGGAGATCCAGAAACACTTGTGCAAAGGGATGGGGGGCAGCAGCTCATTTGCATTTAAAGCTACAGACAGAATCAGCACTTTTGGAAAAGGGATGAAACAGAGGGGTTTATGACATCTGTTTGGTGATTTGAGCTTCAGAGACGTTTTGTGTATATCTGAGACCTATAATATATTGTTGAAACAGAATAATACGTGACCTTTAAGTGACATCCTTTTTTTTTTATTAAACACCTACTTCTCTGCCATCAGAAAGTAGTTGAAACCATAGACATTCATACTCTTACATAATTTTACAAGCTATTGCTGTATAAATGTGAAAATGGAGCAACCCCATCTTGCCAGTAGCACACATCGCACCTGTTTTTCATGAGACAGGGCAGAGGTCAGGCACCAAACTAGATCAAAAGAGCAAACTCTCACACACATGTATCTGCAACTTTCCATCTGGCAAATGATTTGTGATTGTTTTCCCGATGGCATTTTCTGAAGCCTTGTATTCATTGTGATTTATTGTGTCTAGCTATTTATTGATGCTGATTTCTTTTTATTTACCATTTCACCTGCACTATTTGGGATATTTGAGAGACCTTACGGGCTGCAGTCATTTTATAATAATTTAGCCATTTAATGTATTCATATATGATTGTTTTAATACAGTATTTGATGTTTTTGTTCCATTGATTTTGGAATTTATGCCTTTCCTGTCTGTGGAAATGTGTGTTTGGATGCAGATTCTCAATCACTTTTTCTTTAAACTTGTTTCTCATAGTCACAAAAGTGTAGCATCAAAATATTACTGATAAATGTTTTCTAGAAAATTAATTTGTTTTCCTTTTACACTAATAGCCCCAATTTGCCCCGTAACCCTGACATATAGTTACTGTCTTTGAGATGCCACATGGCAATTACAGTTTAGCTTTCAGTGTCGCATCATCCTGAAGTCTAAGGTTAAAACTTGTCCTTAACTGCGGTCACAGCTATGTTAAAACTTGCTTTGATATTTTATTAGCCCACATCTGCTACACCTGCAGAGTCAAAGTTTGCCCCTATCATTCTCTACACTCACACACACACAGTACCCCCTGACCACCCCCTGCTGAGTCCCTGCGCCCCCCAGCACAGCCAGATCTCTGCTCTATAGGTCACATCAGATGGCTGGCACACTTGAGCCCTGTTGACAGCTTGTTGTTTACAGTATGTGCAGCCAGCGTGGGGCAGCCACCGCTGATCTGGGGCCGGCGGGTGGCGGATACGCCAATGTGTGTGTGTTACATGCAGGTTTTCGGGGGGGGGGCGGGCGAAGGTGTAGTAGCGTTAAGGGGGGTTGATGTCGGCGGGGGGTCCGGGGGGGTAGGTTGCCAAGCAGGGAGCCCCTGGCGCGAGGCCCAGCAGTCTTTGATGCTCTCCGGTTCTGGGAAGGGGGAAAGAAAGACGGAGATGAGGAATGAAAGAGAAAAAGGTTACCTGTGGATCAACCAGACGGGGGTGGGGGGGGGGGGGGGACTGTGGAGGGTGAGGGGAAGTGGGGGACTTTGATGTGAGTCCAGGTTAGGGGAGAGCATTGATCGCAGAGGGAGGTGAGAGGGATGCAGAGGAGTTTGGATGAGCCGTGGCCGAAGCTTTCTAACGGCAACACTTCCACCTTTTCTGACGAGAAGGCCCAGGATGTTGTTGTGGATAAGCTCGGGGAAACGTGATAACCCCGCACGTATCCATGGTGGAGCTGAAAGTCGGTGGATGAAGTTTGAGGGATCCATCTCTGGCGGCTTGCTGTGAAAGTGAAAGTCTTTCATCTCTCTCCCATGTGTTTGCAGCGGGAGCATCGGGGAGTTTTAGTCCCTCTGTGAGAGCGAGTGTGTGTGCTGTGTGTGAGCATAAATGCACGCAGGGTGAACTCTGTGTGTGCATTCCGATCCAACAAAGGCAGTATCCTGCTGCGCTGCTGTGTATCCATAGACCATAGGTGTGTGTGTGTGTGTGTGTGTGTGTGTGTGTGTGTGTGTGTGTGTGTGTGTGTGTGTGTGTGTGTGTGTGTGTGTGTGTGTGTGTGTGTGTGTGTGTGTGTGTGTGTTTGCGTATATATGCGTGTGTGCATGTGCATCACCGCCTCTCACCGCACAATCATCGGGACAACACACAGGCGCAACACCCGCTAGGGTGACTATTCCCCACAATACACCCCAGCTCCCACAATGCATCAGTATTTCAAAGCTAAACATCCTAGGAGACTTTGCTCTAACAGTGAGGTCTCTCCTACCAGGAAGTGACACTCCCCCTGCTGAGAAACAACTCCCACAATGCACCAAGGTGGCTCCCATAGAGATGTGCACAATGTGTTTGCTCCTGTTGGAGGCTGCTGCCGTGCATCTGTCAGCCTGCTGCTAACAGTATTCCTCTGCCGATTCCTACCCGAGTCGCTCCATTCTATTCCCTCTGATACTTTAACACAGTGGTTCGGCTCTTGAACCCACAGGTTAGGGTTACTGCATTGTGGTTTACAGCTGATGGCAAGAAAAACTATACAATTAGTAGCCTAGTTTATCTGTAAAATGTCAATCAGCAACCAGGAATAGCTTTAGGCGAGGTTTACAAGCCATGCCATTTCTGTTTTGAAATATTAGTCCAGGGTTGTTCTAGAAAAATATAGTATGAGGGCGCTAACGTCACTTCCAGTCAACAGTACAGCCCCCGCCACTTTCCGGCGATAATAATGCATCAGAGTGAAGCAGAAAATAATAGTTTCTTCATGTATTAAAGCTGCTGAGTCATATATTGCACCTCAAACAACAAATAAATCCAGAGTTACGGTTTCTTTACTTCCTCTACAGAAAAAAGGACAGTCAAAGAAACGTTCTTATTCAGAAATCCCAGTTTCAGGGTAAGCCTGCTGCCTGCCACTCTTCCACCGGCAGACCCACCGGACATCCATCCCCTATTTATTCTCCGTAAAAACAAAGCTGTGTCTGCCGTCTGACAGTGTATTTGACAGGATTTTCAGATCTTTTTAGTATTTATATTGTTTTTGACAAACAGAAATATGGTTTCGTAGCATCACTTTAACATTTTACGGGGAAAGCCAGTATTTTGGAGAAGACGCAGCGCCCTTGTTACCTGGTTTAGACAAAACCCTGATTTCTGATCCTTAACAGGGGCTGAAGAAAGGGTTTAAACTAGACATGCACCAATCGATTTTTTTTCATTTACAAACTGATTCTTGTACCTGTATGTTGGTATATCTGCCAATACTGATATGATTCTGATACTGGAGCTTCTTTTGGTCTTATTTAGCCATTCTTAATGTACATGCATTTACAATAATAGTTTTTTTAAATGACATTGACAAACATATTGTCGTGCAGAAACAATGCTATGGCTTATCATTGACATGTCACAGTTAGAAGCTTTAGATACCATTTATTAAAACTGTGTATATATTTATGAGGGGGTTGCTTCTGTTTATCCTTACCCTTTTTCTCTACGCTTTTATCCTATCGCTTCCATATGTCTAGTAATTGTATCAAGCGTCTGCAATCAACCACTGTCATTTTCGAAATTGCTAGGTTTTAAGGCAAAGGTTCCTCCACATTCAATCAAGATCTAATCATCAGTGCTGAAATGTAAAATCAGACAACAGATAAACAAACACATAAATTGACAGAATGTGATTGATCCCCTCACACACTGTCATGGTGGCTCGGCTCCCTGCCCTGAATATGTGGTAGACAGGGCTCTTCCAGGGCATGCACACTGCCCGTACCGGACTATTGCTCATATTTCACAAAGCATAATTGATTCCTTTTTGAGGAACTGCCAAGGAAATCAGAAATTGCACGTAGTAACCGAGGTAGTAGCTGTTTTAGAGTGTTTAAGATGTTTTCAGTGATGGCGCCTTGGCAGAGCTTCCTGCCCTGGAGTGGCTTGTATATAATGGACTGCCATGAAATCATAATTACGTGTTTATGAACAAACCAGCTGGTTGAGGCAGAGGGTAATTATTTTCTCTGCGTTCTCCTTTCCGCTCACCGCACATTTGTGTCTGATATCGTAGAAATAAACATTGGGGAGAAGAAGGGGAATGGAACTGAGAAGAAGAGGAATGTAGTGTGTGTGGTTGTTACTCTTTTTACCAATCACTTTTTCCACTGCCTCTCTTCCTTTTGCCTTCCTTAGTGTAACACTGTGACATTAGAAATGCAAAACTTTGATTTGAGTTGTTTTTAGAAGTTACAAATGTGTACAACTTACTTTCTGTGATCACTTTTTTAGCTCCGTGACCTTTTTTTTGTCAAATCCATGCCTCCAATGTGAATTTGCATTGTGTGTTGTTATGACGTTTATGGTTCGTTAGCGTAAATAGCTCCTCATGAGTTTTGACAAGCAGCCAGTCACATCATCTTTGCTCAGTGTGCGGATTGGACCAGCTTCTATCTGCTGTGCTTAAATGTTTCTCATTGGAGGATTTCCAGACTAAAACTGAGCTTGTGATATATAGACAGAACTGCCTAATTTTTCACTTTTTCCTCACACTAATTTGAAGTGTTATAAAGTAAATATGAAAGTTTTGAAACTTATATGGAGCACTAGAAGCTCTGGGTGGCTGACTCATGACTCGCCACAGCTGTTTGGATGTAAAAGCCCTCTTAAGGCACCTACTGTCCATACTAATGTGGGACAGGTGCATAGGACAGGTGCTGGAAGTGCTTAGGAAGTGTTCGATGACAAGGACAAGAACATTAAGAACCTCAGATGTTCGCTGGACGCAGCTGGTGTTGTTTCTGGCGACGACAAGGCTCAATCGTAGTTCAAATGCCCAGATGAAATATTTTAGGAGTTTGTCATGTTCAAGCAGTCTGATCATCTCTCAGTATTTGAAATCTTTTTTTGGCCTGTATGTGCTGTACAAGCATTATACTTTATCAGCTAATACCTGATCAATGTGGTAACTTGATAAAAAAATGATAAAAACAGAGTTTACTAAAGTGCTTTTCTACGATTTCTATGACAATAGCATGATATGCAGGAGTAAACAGTGATACGTGGAGTTAAAAGTAGTGTGTAGGTCTATAGAAAATGCATGCCACCACATCCAGTGGACTTTGGGTGAGAGCATATATATCTTACATAGGTTTGTTGGTCTAATAATGGTCAGATGTACTTGTTCTAGGGAAAAAAACTAGGAAATTCCGAGGCAGAGCGGGTTTTACCTAAGTATGGATGGAGGATATAATCCTCAGGGCCAGAGAGAGCTGACCCGCTCAGGCTGGAACACAGCACAGTTATCCCGTCTCATTACCGAAGTCGCTGCTCTTACATTTAGCCTCGTTAGCCGCTCCGAATGAACATCGAGCAGCCCGCTGAGGATTCAAGGGGTTAATTGTGGCTCGTGTCAGAACTTGGACCTGGCCAGCTCAATTAATGGCTGCGGTTATTGGCTTGTCGGCTGTGTGTAAGTGTGTGATTCTGGTGCTTGTGTATGCATGTGTGTGTGCTGCCTGTCTTCAGGTATTGGCTTTGGTGTTGACCCAGGGCCAGCGCTGCCTCTCTGTGCTGTCTGTATTGACAGACGTCAGACTCCAGGGAGGATCCCGAGGTCTGGAGGCCCCCCGGGCCCTGGAGACACACACCTGAGCAGAGGGGATGTCCTCACCACCACACACACACCTCTACAGACACACATACACATCCGCAATTGCACAAACACATTTTTAAGGCCACACAGGAAAACTGAGCTGACTCAGACTCACATATGCAACCCCCCCTACACAAACCCTCTTGAACCCCCACTCAAATACCCTCAAGCTCTATTCGTCACAATCAGTCCTTCATCATGCTCCCCTTGGGGTTATCTACCCACCTTATTCATCCTTCTGTCTGTCCATCCATCGACTGGTAAATTGACCCAGGACCCCTCCGACCTCTGTAGATGCCCCATGACATCCCTGATTCCTGAGAAACCCCCATGCCCCCACCTCACTGGTCATGACCTGCCACTGTCTCCCTCTTGGCTGCCAGCAAAGACACCAATACAATCAACATCAACCCCCCCCCCCATCCATTGACATTTCGCGTGCTGCTGATACAGGACATGTGTCAGATATGTGCAGGGCAATTCTTTTTTTTACACAGTTCATTTGGTTCTTTTTCTTTTTTCATATGTTTAGGTATTTCAGTATCAAATAGCAACACCGAGCGACACTATAAAGAGTGAAACATTCTACTTAAACTGGAGGACGCGGTTGGCGAATTTCACCAAGAAGATCGCTGTTTGTCCAGTGTAAAACCAAGAGGCAACGTCAATTCATCTTTTCTAAACCTAACAAGGTTACTTAAAAACTGAATTAGTCTTTATCAAATGGTTATTTAGAAAGCATACAGTTTATTTTTAAAATAAGGATGCATTTGAGGAGCAGAAACTGGGACCATTCCCTATCTACAAATGACTGTAAAGGGGTACAGAGAGGGTCATCATTTTGTGCTTAGGGCCCGTGACCAAGCATCTATATTTGAGAGAGTGAGGATGTGTTAGTCTGGTCAGAAGAATAGGCAACACTGCAGCATCTAACCACCACCAACACCCCAAATTCTATGACACACACCGACACCAACACACACACACACACACACACACACACACACACACACACACACACACACACACACACACACACACACACACACACACACACACACACACACACACAAACAAACACTCAAACATGTATTTGTGTTGTGGTTTTCATTTATGTTTTAAAAAGTCGCAAAATACTATATTTAATGCATGGTGACTAGGCAATAAGCACTGTCCCAGTTTGTGCTGCAGATTACTTTCACTTTTAATAATGTATTTTTTTTGGATTAATCAACTCATCTTGTCTAAAAAAAAAGCTCTACATTACTTAACTATAACATCCAGGTAAGTTACCTTTTTTTAAAGATATTTTTCTCAAGTTTCTACTTATTTTTCACCATCATAACTGCTCCAATCCAAGCTCAATCGTGAATTAATTAGTGTATTGAATGTCAAATTTAGTGAAAAACATAAAAAAATGATTAAGGTTAATAATACACCACAAAGTGTGAATAGGAATATACAGTATTTATGCAGTGTATATGTATATAGATATTTTTTTAATGTTTGATTATATATTTGTTTCATCAAAATATAATACTAACTGCATTGCTTGGTGACACAGCGCAATCCTTATTGCTCAATAACATTTTGCAGTCTCTGATAAAGGCTCTATGTGCATCCATATCAATCCGCTCAGTTTAATGTTAGCAGTGGCAAACCAAACATTATATCGAACAGTGCTGCCGTCATTTAAAGTAGCTGTCACTGCTGTTTCAGCCGTTTGGTACGCAATTGGAACAGACTATTTTTCTTTGGAAGCAATACGACCTGTTTTAAATAAAAATTGTGAGTCAAATATTAGGTTTATTTAGCCGTGTAATAGGCTGGTTTCAGGATGATTCAAGATCATTCCACTTCACATTAGTAAGCTGTTTACCCTGTCCATGTTCTTTTTTGTTAATGACCGGCTTTTTGCACATTAACCCTTATTAACAGGTTTTATTAAATCTTTCCTACGAAACATATGTGCCTGTACAATAACTGTTGTGTGTCAACCTGATCCTAGCTGCGTGGTATGAATCACAGACCAGAGATCCGGACTGAACAACATAGAGGAGAGCTACCTGTGTGTGTGACTGTTATGTTGCCTTAACACTCAGTAGGCTTTTTACTTTAATGAGGGCTGAAGCATGCTACAGCACCCACTGCAAGGCAACGCAGTGTGAGTTTCTGTGTGTGTAAAAGATATGGCCATATCTGCGAATGTACGTATGTTTGAATAAGCAATCAGTTGAGTGTGTGTGCTCCGTGTTTATAGCTCTTTTGGAGTGCCGAAAAAGTCTAAGTGTGGTTTTAAATGCTACCGGCTTCTGCTAAATAAGACGTCTTGGTGTAAGTGTGAGACGGAGTCTGATTGGGCCTGCGTAGGTGTAAAACCATTGTGCATTTCTTTCTCGCTTTCTTACAATATGTTTGCTCAGAATTATCTCTTTTTCTTATAGCAACCACCCACCCATCTACACACACACTCACACCACCACCTCTGTTGACAGGGTAAATTGTATGAAAAGCTTTTAAGGCAATTAGTGGATTGAGCTGGAGCCTTTCTTCCCATTCGCACTGTTCATTAGCAGCTCCTCCAGTCTCTGATATTACCATCACTCCAAGCTGGCATCAACACCACTCACTTCTTCTGTGTGTTTGTATGTGTGTGTGTGTGTGTGTGTGTGTGTGTGTGTGTGTGTGTGTGTGTGTGTGTGTGTGTGTGTGTGTGTGTGTGTGTGTGTGTGTGTGTGTGTGTGTGTGTGTGTGTGTGTGTGTGTGTGTGTGTGTGTGTGTGTGTACATGTGTGTGTGCACATGTGTTTCCGCATGTCTGTCTGTGTGTATTTTACACATCTCTTCGCTGAAGCCCAATTTCAAAGCACACAATTGTCAGAAAATAGATCCTCGCCACCCCGCCGTTCTGACTATTTAAATCCATTTCAATAAAAGCTCAAACGAGGAAAATCCGATGAGACAACCAAAAAAATGTAATTTGGCCATCATTGCTTTTCTTTCCTGATTATTTCTTTATAGCCATTTATTTATTTCTTCCTGAATAATAATCATCTGTCAGCCTGTGTCTTCATTTAGGTTTCCCGGTTAGACAGGAACAGAGATGGGTTTTAAATGCAGAGCCTTCATAGTGATGTCATCACTCATAGTATCACTTGCAGTTTAATGTGTTTTGTAAACTGTAAATGACTCAGAACAACACTTGGTTTGATGATATACCCAAACATTTCAAATATTGGAGCTTTCAGCTACACATACAGTAGCTTTGGTGTTTAACTTAAGAACAGATTCTTAAACCAAATGCATTATGTCATTAGGTCTGGTGATGCCTTTTGGCCCACTCTTCTCCCCCTCTATAAAACCTATAAGATATATCCTTATGGATGTGAACTCCTCTCAATTTTTACATTCAATAAGTCGAATGAATGTTTTAAATTTAACCTGTCTTTGTTTGCCAGAAGAAGATAAAGGATGCATGTGGTGTTCTGTATTTTTAACACAGTGAGCATCATTCCTTTTGGATATGCAACAAATACTTGTTCGTAGGATCAATGAAATGTTGACCATACAAAAAAGATATCGAATTTAACCAGCTTTTCCTTTGATGGACAATTAGCTTCCATGTGTCATCTGGATCATTTATTTAAAGGTCTCCTATTATGCTATATTTGAACAATATATTGTAGGGCAATATTTATACAAAACTTTTCTGTGAAGAGTTTTGCTCAAAATACCAAACAGATCCCCCATTGCAGCATGCCTCATCCCCCTCTATTTCAGCCCTGTTCCTGAAGTGCTGATTCTGTGACTGTCGCTTTGATTTAGAGCTGACCTGAAGCTGGCCACGCCTCTTTGGAGCATCAAGCAGCTTTCTCTCCTCTCTGAAGATAATTTTCTACCCGGAGATACTGATACACGTCGCACATTGTTTCTGATACGGCACATAGCTTGACATGTTCTTTTTTCAGTGTTACCTGCTAGATAAACGCCATTATTTGTATTATATACACAACGACTCTAAGTCCCTCCTGCAGACATTCTGCTGAACACACAGACACAGAGGTGCTGCGGAGGGGATTCAGCTCACCGATTGTATATTGGGGACGATAGGTTGGGATGTGTCATTTGGGCGGGACATTGCCAGGAGTTCAATATAAAGCCAGCCCACATTTTCCTTATTACGCCATAACGATAGCAGATCTAGATCAGCTCGTTTGTACCCCCGTTTTTAGAGATGTGGGAAAGGAGGAAAAGAGAGAGGGTTGTATTTTTTGACACTTTCTGAGTCTAGTTACACACCAGGAATACATATTTATGTATAAAAGACAAAAGAAAGTACATTTTGCACAAGTCGGCACCTTTAAAAATGTCAAAAAATATGTTAATAGCCGTGAATAGGCTTTATTTTCTTAATGACATGTGGTTGTATTCATGTTCTAGTCTACTAAAGATACGTTTCTTATAATAATTGTGTTGACGTAGATTAGAATATTAAATATTCTTCAGTGTTTCCAAGGATATTATTTCCCATAAGTGAACTTTTAAATCAGAGTGTATAATGTTGTCTGGTCAGTGTGGCCTTAGACCGAGTATAACCACTTTCTGCATGAACGATTATGTCCATAGTGTTTTCATGCAGTGTTCTTTCATTTTCATTGTTCAGGAAACAATTGTGCAAATGTTAACGCTTTAATTTATGTCTAGGCTTGACTTTGGAAATAATATAGATTGTATTAATGGAATAGAGCGACTAAAGAATCACTCTCTCCTCAGTTCCTGTTATCCTAAAGGAATGTTTTTATTCTGTCTAAAAAAACACAATGGTGCTCTAGGAGGAGATTCAGATGATAAGGTTGGGGGTTGTTACCTTGGTTGCAGTGGCGGGCCGTGCATTTCACACCTAGGCCTTCAGTCATGTCCTACACAGTCCTACCTGAATTATTCCACCTCTTAATACCATCATTATGACGCCATGGCTCTAGAAACTATTTAGACAGAAACGCAGTATAACCGGGCGTTGCATCACCTTAACATAGTCAAGTACAACAGAGTTATATTAATATTTCCGAAGCATTTATAATCAATAAATTCGCATTTACAATTAAAAGTGTTAAACTACCAGCTTTAAGATCGCTTGGATACTGTCAAAACTTAAAAATAAAAGGCGCTTTTAAGGGATTAGTCTACTACTACGTTTTATTAAGTCCACCAAAAGCATGTGAACTTTAACAAGTTTGTTCACTAAACGGCGCATTGTCGCACCCACAGCAGTTTCATTTAAGAAACGTGACGATAAATACACAAACTATTCACTGAAAATAAAAGAAAACAAACAAATAATTTGCATTTGTGCGCCACACACATCTCTACATCTCTTGCAGAAGCATCAAACGTTCATTTTGTATGTTTGTCATTTTAATTACATATATATTAATTTGTTAATATTGATTTAATATTAACGACATAAAATGACAAAAATATATAAAAATTAAATTTAAATTAAAATGCTTTGTGCTCACCAAAACAACTGATTATTTGAACATAAAATCCATCATCCTTTCTTTCCTCAAGAAGACTTCAATTACTCTGTTGTGTAGTTTATCAGTGCGCTTCAGTTCCACCAATATGTCCTTTTCAATAGACATCAAGGCTAATGCTGAAAGCCGAGTCTGTCCAGTAGAATTTCTGGCATATGTTTTTATTCATTTTAAGGTAGAGAATGACGGCTCGACAGAAGCAGTGGACACAGGGATCGTCACTGCCACCAGGCCCGGCCCTGACCAATGTGCCGCCCTAGGCAAGATTTTAGCTTGCGCCCCAATCATGGCCCGTCACTACCTCCAGAAGATGTGCACATACTAACGTTAGCGTATGCCTGCTAGCTGGCCCGTTGTCACAAACTCGAAATCTGATTGGTTAACGCTACTGTTTTGTTTGCGTTCACTTTAAGCTACAGGCGCCCGCACTGTTGATTCTGAAGGTCTAAGGGCAGATTTCTTTGACCCTAGCAACACATTATGGCTGAAATATGATTGGATAAAAGCTCTAACATAAAGGCCCGCCTTCCAAATCTCATTCTGAGGCTGGAAGCAGCGCAACCAAGGGGAAAGCTATGAAATTAAGAGAATAGACTATGGGGAATCATTTAATACATATTTGTGTAAAAAATACATCAAAATTAAATTTATATTCTGAGGATTTTCAGGTCAGCAGAAAAGGCCTTGCTGGCCCCGACGGCCCACCACTGCTTGGTTGGTTATTGGCTAATGGTTGCACAACCCAAAAACATTTCAGACATGTTTTTATATAGATGGATCTGGAAAAAACAGAGAGAATATTATTTTGCATAATAGGTGACCTTTAAAGCAAAACCGCAATCATAAAAAGGTCATAAAATGGGGCTTTGTGAATCATAAGATCATTCTTAAACAACAAACTCAATTGTTAAAGGCAAATCTGCAGAAATTAAGAAACCAGGAGTTCTTCAAATATTTTGGGATTCAAGGTCTGACGCCTTCTCTCACGTCAAAGGTTGCAATTTCTAAAACAGATCATCAATCAGTGATTCAGCAACTTTGCGTATACTTTTCAATAATTTTCTAAGACAATTGCATAAAAAAAAGCAGGCTCAACTGATTTTTTGTCTGAATTTTCAGTGGATGTTTTAAAATTAGATTTTACATCTGTATATTTGTGTGTGTGTGTGTGTGTGTGTGTGTGTGTGTGTGTGTGTGTGTGTGTGTGTGTGTGTGTGTGTGTGTGTGTGTGTGTGTGTGTGTGTGGAGAGAGTTAATTATGTGGAACACTGAGTCGTCACTAGCTTTGAAGAGGGGAGAACCAAGAGCTGTACATTATTGATGAGTGACACACATTGCCGGCAGAGTCACAAACAGAAACACTGCCATAGCGCATTCATCTCTGCATGACTATGACACACACACAACCTCAAATGTGCACACACACGCATTACACACACACACACACACACTCACACACACACACACACACACACACACACACACACACACACACACACACACACACACACACATATTAACGGTGTATATATTTGGCAGTGATCCTCCCTCCAGCCCCGGAGTATTTAACAGCGGTTGCTGACATACTTCCAGTACCTGCTATAAATTATGCTTCCAACATTTCTCTCTGTGGTCCATATGGGACTGTCATTGGCTCGGTACGCTACATTATTTAGCAGACAGAGTATTTGATCCCACAGATCGAGCTGATCTCAGTCCATCATTAATGCTGAATTTGGCTCGAACCAGAGCACGCTTTCATTACTGTATTACTCACGCACACACTGATTAGGTCCTTATTATGATCTTCTATGTACGAGTCCCTAAATTAATCATAACATGTTTATTTCCTGAGTCTAACTGTGCTGGTTTAGTTACGGCAACAAAACAGATTTTCTCCTCCAGCGAATCTTCACAAATTTAAACCAGTGCTGCAGTTGTGTTGCTCACAGCGTGCCCACTTCCCCTGCGTCTCCCCGCAGAGTGAATACTGAGAGTGTTTCCTCCAATTTTACAGACTTGGAGGAAACACAAAAATAAAGAACGAGAAGAACATCAAGACATTTTGACACCAATTTCCAAAGCTTTTGATTTAGAGTACTATAGTTGCAGTACTAGTTTAGTTAAAGTTCCTGTTCAAAATACTATATTTTATGAAACCAAAGAACTTGTAACCATAAGAATGCGATGTGAGGTGAACAAGGATCTTTGAAGAATATGAATAATTGCAGGGAGCCTTTTAATTTGACAATGCTGAGGAAAATATATTCCTAGGCCTCTGCCTTTTACCCAGTTTATCACTCTACTCCTATAGTCAGTGTTCAGGAGCGCGCACTCAGGGTGACACTTTCTCTCTTCTCTAGAACTAAATAAATACTTGGGATTTGGTGACAGATATTCAGAATTGGTTGGGCAGGTGCTGTGTCACTTAGTTGCTGCATCAAATGTCTTTGTTTCCGGCCCTAACTTTCAATGAATTCTTCAGTGTCCGCCATCAAGTCGAGCTCTCCCATTTCTGATTGTGTTTGGAGTCTTTGCTCCAGAAGTTTCCCTTATAGAGAACAGCATTAAGTTACTCACAGATAAAACATCCACTGTAAACAGCTGATGACTTATGTCAAGTACTGTTTGTCCTTGTGAGCTGTCAAAGCAATGATGACAATGATTTATGCCAGATGGTGACTGATCAAAACATCCAAACATTTACAAAACCCAACTCGACTGCATTCAGAAAGTCGCTAGAAATGTTCTTCATCACTTAAATTCCCATTCCTTTAAAATCTGCCCTAATTAGTATTTTTGACATTTTTTTTAGCAACTTAGCTTTGTTGGGTTACTCTCAAGCTGTGTTAATTATGCCAGCTATTTGAGATTTAGTCTGAGTCTTATCCTTTAGTTTTGTTGTCATTATATTTTGTTTTTTATCTTTATTATATCACCTGTTTTTTATTTAGTCTTGATTCCTGTCAGATGCCCTTTTTGTACCAGTTTATATTCAAAATGTCATCAATCTAATCCAACCAAGTCCAATTTGTTTGTCATTTTAGTCTAATTTATTAGTAATGTACCAACAGAACTGTTGCCTAGTTCAACAGTATTTCATCTTGATATAGTCAAAATTAGTCTTTAATAAAAACGGGGCCTTCTTGTCTCGTCATAGTTATCGAAAAAGTTTGTTAACACACATATTCACATCATATTCTTTGTTAATAGAGACTCCTTTCCAAGCCATTTTCAGCAACAGCAGGCAGTTAATTTAGGTCCAGCTGCACATCACCAGTGGACAGACACAGCTAGCCATTAGTGAATACACTGCAGCATTAACCATGGTGGTGGAGACCAAAAGAGAACTAAAAGGTGAAAATTGGACACAACTTCTTATAAAAGCTGTTGCTGCTCTGTGTCTGTTTGATGTTTGGATTAGGAGCCATTTGCTAACAGGCTCTACATATCACTTATTCTGCTTTGATGGTAGAAAGTAAGCAGTATCCTGGATGGTTTAACAATGCCAAAGGGTTATGCGTTTGCCATCAGTTTCAATAATTCAAAACTTTGTCTTGAGAAATCACCTTTTTCCATCAGTGAGTAAGTGCTGAATGTTCCTGCTAAGTGTTATAATTAGGGTTGTTACACTTTCAATGACATAGCAAAGCATGTATGTGATGGCAGAATAATCGGACAGATTAGTTCAAAACTGATATAAACCAACAAGAACATCTCTGAAACAGATATCCCGTTTTGTTATACTTGTAATAAAACGCATATCCTCTTTGTAGCATTACATAAAAAGAGTTAAAGCTCATGAAATGAACGAAGTACGAGAAATAACCTCTTAACTCGGGAAGTGCGACATTCCGATGAGCACCTGAATGCACCATGGGCCTTTGTGAAGCTCTGCCTTTTCCGAGTATCATTGTGAAATTTCAGAAGCACTCAGTCTCTGTCATATTGGGGAACTGATGTACTTTTCTTCTCCGGTTCAATAGCTGCTCTGGCAGACAGTGTAGACAGGGGACTCGTTGTTTTTTATGGAGCCACATTATTGTTTTATTGGGGTCAAGGGTCAAGCGCCCATACTCTAGGCTGTGTCTGGAAATCAATACTGCATAGAAGAGCCCCGGGAGCACAAATATAGATTAATGAATATGCGTAAATCTCATGTCACACTACATCTTTTTCTCTCACACATGCGTGAACATATGAAATGATCACACATAGGGTATCCAGGTTTGCACACACATGCCTCGACACATACTGAGACGGACATAGATAGAGTAGCTAGTATGTAGTCATTTGTGTTTGTGTGTGTCATCCCCTTTGCAGTTACGGACCATTTCCCAATTCATGTACAGACGTTTAGAGACTCCAGGGATCGAACTGTTGCTAGTGACCTTTCTCAACCACTATCCACAGATCATTTTACACCCTCCCTCGCCTTCGTCACTGGCCAACCTTTTGGCTTTTTAGGAAATTTAAACCAAATGATGCTCACCCTAGACCTCAAAATGCCTCCTAAAGCACCCACACTTAGATTAAAATATGTATACATTAGCTAATTTCTCTGACGAATCAGCTTATAAATAAAAAATAATACAGTGATGGAACGCCGCTGCAAAAAACACAACAGAAGATGATTTAAACGAGCGCAGTGTCCCATCTTTAAACATCATTACTCCATTAATAGTGATACCCCGGTACAATTACTGTAAACAAATGAGGCCATGGACTAGATGATTGGTAGTCTGTATTTCACTTAATCTCTCAGGGAAACACAAAACAGTTGCTCATGTTAAAATGTATTTTTCCAAAGGGAATAAAGTTCAGACTCCAGTTTTCCTGTGTTTTATTCAGTACTTCTGAAAATGAAAAGAATAGATGTAGCGCAGGGTGCAGTCCGAATTCTGAAACGCTGCACAGTATTAAGCAACATAATCAACAGATATTTCAAGTGAGTGAAGCTTATTGCAGTATATCCACTTGGCTTTTTTAAATGTCAGAATGTCAAATATGAATGTCAAATATCTGTATTTTCTAGTCCCAGTCCAAGTACATTGGTACTTTTAAACCATATTGCCTTTTGAACACAAAACAGTTGTATTCAAGGTCACTGAAAACGGACATTTTTGTAACATTTATATCAGGGTGAATATTTTCATAAACTCTGCTTTCATTGTTGGCATGTTTACAGGAAGGAGGGTCTTTTGTGAGGTGTCACGAATGAAACATACAATGGCAGTGAAGATTGCCAAAATAGCTGGCTCTCATCTTTTTACTGTACGCACACATGAACAGTTACTATTCCACTGAGGAACATAAGGTGTCACAATGTGCTACGGAGTTCACTGCTACATTATTCAACACTCCCACCATACAAACCCCACCAACTTGCTGGTTTTAGACCATACCTGTAAGCGTTTGTCATGTATGTATAATAAGAACTGGATACAGTGTCGGAGGCGGGATAGTTTAATAAAGAGAGTTCCGTACATTGAACGGACATACCGTGAACCTCAAACACCACTGTTTCCTCCTTCAAATCATGAATATGAACATAATCATGAATATGCAAATCACAGCGGTGAAACGGTTGAATTACAACAATCCCTGTGTGTGACGTCACACAGGTAGTCCAGCCCCAACATTTGCATACACCAGCTACTGGAAACACTAACACTTACCACTCCGTAACGTTGCTCTCCGAACCAACTGGCTGTTCTTCAAATTCACCAACTCTAAGGCAGCCATGGAATGCTCCTTGTAAACCCTGCCAATCAGAGTAGAGCTCGTCCTAATTATTTAAATGAGCCCCAAATAAGGCAATTCAGTTTGTTTCATTCTAGGACCAAATCATAGGATTGTAAATGGGCCTGTAAAACCGTATCTGGACATTTTTTGGATCAACCAAAGTTATATACCTTCTTTGTAGACATCAGAGAACAATTTAAAATACCAGATAGATGCTTTCTATGGCGCCTTTAAGCCCCGCCCCCGATCTCCTGCTTCGGCTCAGTAGAATGAATGGAGAGAGAAAATACATCAGGATTCAGCTTTTAGCGCATTTTACATCTTTAAGGACATAATGTTTATAATAAGGGCTATAACAGGGTTCATACTGGGTATTTGGTTTTTAAAAAATGGGAAAAAGTCTTTCTGGGCCAGTTGACGTCACGGACTGATACGGAAGTTGTAGAACCCGCTGTTTGGCTGCTATGAATATTTTCTCAAAGTCCGGAGCACTTCCTGGGGGCTTGGCGTGTGTGTATCCTATCCTCTCCACTGGCTATTAATGTACTGTACAGCACTTTGAATTGCTTTATTAACAAACGTACATTACATTTTACAGTGCTTCAGTTGTGAGTGTGTGTTTGTGATTTGACTAAGATTTCAGTTCTTTGAAATAGTGTTAAGGGACTGCCATATAACTTTCTTGGTGTAGCTGGCTTCCCATATACTGGAGCTTGGTACCCATGCAGAGGACCCTGGTTGAATCCGGCCTGACCTAAATACATACAGCTCCGGAAAAAATGAAAAGACCACTCCAAATTGCTCTTAAATCTTTATCTCTACATGTATGGCAGCCATTCCAGTGTTTGTTGAATTCCAACACAGATACATTTTGTCAGTAGTTTATAGACTACAATAAATACAAATAAAAAAATTCATTTAACTCATGTCTATAAATAATAAAACAAGAGAAACTGATAATGCTGCAGTGGTCTCTTAATTAAAAAACTGTGTATATGTAGATTTGATTTTTTTAGACAACATGTCAGAAAAACAAGTATTTTCCAAAATGGATATTTAGTTTTTGGCTGCTTGTTAATGTGGCAATAATTTTACGATAATAAATTAAGAGTTGTAATAGATTTATTTATAATAAAACACAAAACACAGCCCTTTTAGTACATAAATGTCATTAGGGGTCAAATGTAAAGTGGACACTTGATGTTAAAGTCAATTCCTTACATGCTTTGACAGAGATAACAGCAGGAGACAAAGAAAAGTCACCAAGGCTCATATGATCCTTTAATCCTTTACCCTCAGCTGTAGCTTTTGCCCTGTAGCAAGGACAAAATCCCTCCCTGCCTTTACTCTTTCTACCCTTTTGTTTCAAAACACCGCCGCGTTGAGTAGTGTCGAGGGTATTTAATGCCCCCTCGCTCTTCGTCTTTGTCTTTTGCTCTTTTTATCGCCTGCCTATCTCTCAGTCCGTCTCCCTGTCACCCGTCTCAATGAACCGGGGTGACATGACCAGTCTTAGGTTGCTATGGCGACAGTCCCACTGGTACGGCGGCAGTGGCGATGGCAGCGTTCAACGAGTCCTCATGTGTGCTCGCATGTGTGTATTTCTGTTTCTTCGGGGTGTGAGTGTCCAAGACGTGGCGAGGATGTGTGTGTAGTTGTGTGCATTCATATCCCAGTTAATGTGTTTTTCTGTGTGTGTTAAGGTGTGTGTGCGGCCTCCTGCAGATGTTCTCTGGCCCCAGTGCCTCCTGCCAGCTGCTCCACCCCCAGAACACACACAAACACAAACTCTCTTCTCTTAATTAAGAGCCCTGTGCCATGGTGGGCGACTCTACGGGGGTACGATGGCACTCGCGCATACACATGCACGTGCACACCAAAAGCTAGCTGTGTTTTCTCTGTGAGTGTTTTTATTTGCGTGTGTGTGGGAGATGATCCACCGGTGTTGCCCTTGAAGCCCTGTGGTGGTGATGGTGGTGGTGCTTGTAGGTAAACAAGCAGCTAATAAGGCTTGTGCGTCTAATCCACACACTCCAGCAGACACCACAGGCAGGGGCTACTGACACTAACACTGAGGAAGGAGGATGGATGGTTGTTAAAGTAGGAAGAGTAAGACAAGGAGCAAGGATTCTGTTAGAGATGGGGGAGGAAGGAGGAGGTGAAAGTGGAGTTGGAACTGCTCAAGTAGATGTGGAACTGTTCGAGAGTTCATATCCAGTCAGTAAGGAGCAGTGTGGAGAGGCAGGTCTTGTGCATGCATACATACTTGGGCTTCTTCCAAATATTTTTGCAAATGAGGATGTTCTGCCAGGCATTAGCACAGTGTGAAGGAAATCCAGCCTCCTCATTCATTTCAATGACTACATTGTGTTTACACTGTGGGGATGCCAATGCAGAAGGCTATATCAAAGAAATGCAGCATTATGTGTAGCATCATCATGCAACAAAGTATGGTGGCCAAGGATTCTATTATATGCATTCCTGGTAGATAAATTCAGATTGAACTGGCTAATTCTGTCGGTTACATTGAAATCATCAGAGAAGCTATTGTCAGTAACAATGTTGAGGAATCTTCATAGTGTTTAAAATGATGTGTTTCACAAGTACCTAAAACAGTGCAACCACTAACACAGCATTAATATAAGATAAGATAAGATAATATAAGAATTACTTTATTAATCCCAAACTGGGACATGTTTGTGTTGCAGCAGCATAATACAATACAAGGCAAATTAACCTGCTCACCTGCTTAAATTCTAAGAAGAATTAGTGATCGGTAGATGGATTACTAATTTGGTATTGATTCAAGACTTAACGAAGCCCTATTTTGCTCTTTGGGATCCTGTCGTGTGTTGTATAGGTTTTATTGCATATAAATGGTCTGCAAAGGCTAAAATCCCAAAGTTCCCTCCAGAGGGAGTTTCTCTCCCCCACACTCCCCCTCTGCCTGAAACGCCTCCATTGTAAGCCTTTGTTCACTTCCGTACCATAGTGACATTACTATGTAACACTCATGCTTCTATTAGATAGCAATCCCAAACATTGTAATAGGCAAAGAGGCGGGACTTCTCTAAGTGGTTGACCAATCACAACAGAAACAGCCACCAATCAGAGCAGACTGGGCTCTGGTTTCAGACAGAGGGTGAAAAGTGATGCTGCAGCACAGGCAGTATGAGAAAAATAAAGAGCTTTTTGAACATTAAAGCATGGAGACATGACACAGTAGAGACACAAAATACTAATATGAACCTGATAATGAGTACCTTTAAATGCCCTCTATATATAAACCACACAGACAGTACATACGAATTATATATTCAACAGTATATAGCATTTTTAATTCAATAATAAAGAACACACAACACCATCATTATAATGGTCGCTCACCTACGATTAACATTTTATACCTGGTTTGTGCAGCATTTCAAATGTAGTGTTATGTTTATTGTAGTGCGTTTAAATCTAAAAAAGTGTTGTTAAAATGACCAAGGGGTTGAAGTGGAATGTTCAATTAACATACACATAAACCGTTCCCCCCGAATGTTCTTCCTTATCCTGCCCTCAGTCCCTCTTCTTTAATGTTTGTCTAAGTCTAGTCTAGATGTACTGTCACTTAGTCCTGCCGCTCTGCATGTTCCTTATTATCTCTTTGTTACTCTGTTTTTCCCTCTGGTCTCTTTTTAACCTCACTCATCCCTTCAATTTCTCTGCTTTCTCTTCGTTATTTTCTTCCCTTTCTCTCCCTCCTCTCTGTCATCTCCTCTCCTCTTCCCCCTAACACACCCGGACACGACAGAACACCACGGATAGTTAATAATTCTCTAATTTCCGCTCTTCACGGCGCATAGAAGGTGTCGCAGATAACCTGATTTATCAGACGGCTATTAGAATGTGAATCAGGGGCATTAAAGCAATGGACATTAACGTGCACATTGTTTAAACAACGCCACGGGACTAATGGATTTCAAAATGAATTTGTCAACACGGTTCTCCGTGAATATAATTAGTCAAATGAGAGCAAAGCAGTGGAGGAGGCCAGAGGAGGAGTTAGGAAGCAGTTACACATACACATACACACTGCAACACGGAGCTATCGGTGTGATGGATTGAGAACCGTACACTTTGTATTTGACAGAGACACCAGATTACAAATTGATTTGTTAACAACTGACAAGAAGTCGCCTCCTTTTTTCCCATGTGACTTAAATTTGTAGGAAATTAACAACTTATTAGACTAAATTATGCAAACTGTATATCACAGGGGGGAGTGTCATTACATTCTTAGACTGCCAGATGTACCATTGCTGTCTATTTTTAAATGTTAAGGTGTTCAGCATTACAATGAATACATTTAAAAAGCAGAAGCAAAAGAGAAGATTGAGTTAACAAACTAAAGCAGAACAATGCTTTGTGGGACTTACTTGAACTACTTAGTTCCTTTGAATTAATTAACACAATATGGTTTTAAAGAGGACATATGATGCTCATGTTTAGGTGCTTATTTGTATTTTGTGTCTCTACTGTGACATGTCTCATGATTCAATGTTCAAAAAGCTCTTTATTTTTCTCATACTGCCTGTGCTGCAGCACCTCTATTCACTATTCTGAAACCAGAGCCCAGTCTGCTCTGATTGGTTAGCTGGCCAGCTCTATTGTGATTGGTCAACCGCTAAGAGATGTCCCGCCCCTTAGCGTATCATCTACAATTATTTGGAGCGCTAGCCAGTGTTACATAGTGATGTCATTATCAGAAATCAGAAATCCTTTATTTCTGATGAAGATTTCTGATTTCTAATAATGACAACACATATGTTATGGATGAAAATAAAGGAGTAATAGCAGGGCCTCTTCAAAAGACTATCAACAATTAAGTATTTGACACACCCATTGTGTTTAGTTTTTTTTTTTAGTTTAGAGTATTACCTGCTCTTTGCATACACCATAAAGTGTTCTGCCGCTCACTGTCTTAGGGCTCTACTGTATGTCTGCCCTCCTGGATCATTATCTGTGTCTGTAGGCGGGTGGCACTTCACAGATTAGCACTTTTGCAAATCTCAAATCCTGCTCGATGACTGACAGATATTCAACATTACAGGTGACAGTAATGTACCAGCTGAAAGCACACTGAAACCCACATGCCGTGTAAAAAAAACAAAACATATTTCTCTAAAGTGGAGATCTCCATTGAAGGAAGCGTTTCAATGAACTCAAGTCCCAATGCGCACACACTTCCTCTGCCACCTCCAGCTCCGTGTCTGGGTCCACCGCAGGAGGAGAGCTGGCCGCTGGGCAGCTGGGGCAGCGGGGTGTGGTGAGGGGACGGTAGACGCGTGCTGCTTGAATACTAATGTCCCACTTTAGAAGTCAACCTCTTCTACATCCCTGCATACCCTCTGCTCCATCCCTGTGTCCCTGCATCTTTTCCTCACCATCATTTCCCCTTCTCTTTTATGCCTATTTTTAAAACCTTTCCCACTACTCTCAAAAAAACATCTCTTTTCTTGCCTAAACTTGTCACTCTTCTCGCTTCTTCCCTGTGCGACTTTGTCCATCACCCACACTCGCTCTATTTCTTTTTATCACTCATCAAACCATCCCTTTCCTAAAGATCTCTCTCTCTCTTCACTTTTTAAACCCACAAAAACACACGGACACACACCCTCGACAAAGCCGGTTAATTACAGGCAAGTGTTCACTCCAGCCCTTCTTAAATACCGAGCTGATTAATGAGACGGAGGTGTAGGGCCAGGAAGTCTCACCCTCGGTGGGTGGTGATACACACCCCTGTCTCTATGCAGCTCTCTCACACACACGCATACACACCTTTCCTTTTCTTTTTCACACTTTCAAGCCGTGTGCAGCTTCATTACAGAAAAACTCTCCCCTCTATACCTTCTCCTACTCTCCATTTAGAGGCAGCCTGTGGATTTGAGCTTTTATTTTTCTATAGTAACTCCTACAGAGGAGCGCTAAACGGCGAGAGCCAGCCGGGGGCCCCCTAGGTGTAGTGGGGGCCTTCTCTCAAGTGATGTGGGCTCATTGTCTCAGTGGCGGCTCAGGCACGACTCACCGTCGGCTCAAAATGGCCTCCGACACATCTTTGTGGCTGATTTGTGTGTGTTTGACCCTGAGGACCGGCGAGAATGCTGCGGGAGCAAAGGAGATAGAGTGCAGCTGCTGCCGCTGAATGCTGACACACATGCAGAGCGGCAAACACACACACGCACAATCACAATCTAGACTGGGTCAGCCAGGTTGAAAGCATTTGTATTCATGGAAGGTTTTGCATTGGCTCCACCACCTACAGTGTTTCATCTCACTGTAGGAGGTGGCTTTCTACTTTCACACTCAGAAGACCTTGGACTGTGCTGGAGTGTGTTTATGTCTGCATTTATGGCAGTATGGTGCTATCTGAGTGAATGCACCTGACTGAATGCATTTTTCCACTCAGATCATCCTTAGAAATACTTTAAGGTGCAGTGTTTTGATGCTCAAATCGACCCTGTGACACACCACCTCTGGGCATACATGCTCCTGCTGAGCGTGTTTCAATCCTGATCCAAATACACATCGGTACAAGCAGAGAGATACTTTAAAATGGAAACTTCCACAGCCTGGCAGAGATATAATATTAAGAATATAAAAAAAAAAAATTTGCTAAATTAAATGAAACTTTAATTTAAACTCTGTTTTTGATCAATTTTCAACCAAGGTTATGCCCCAATTTTTTACTGAGAGGCTTCTTATTCAGGTCCTAAAACACACGTACTATTAGATCTCATTGTGGCTTTCATACTTGAACAAAAAAAAGACTGGAAAACCTACTTTCAGGCAGGTCACCATGCTTAATTTATTCACTATGCTACAAATACTTTGAACTTCGAAGGCACCAGTAACTAAACGTAAACTTTTCTTTCTTTACTGCCTTCAGTTAAACTTCAGTTCCTGTATTGTTTTTTCAATTTAATACTTTAATGTGTTCAATATTGATTTTTCAATTTTAAATATAATACCATTTTCTCACCTGGAGGTTGGGCGCAGAACCTCGTGGTGAAAACAGCTAGTAAAGTTTTGTTTGTATGGTCCCCTGCTAGCTTGCATCGCTACAAACAGCTGTCATCTGATTGTTTGCCATCTAAATGTCAGCGGCAACTACAGTAAAGTTGAAATAATTTGAATTTTGAGCGCAGCACTCGCCAACAGTTTCAAGCAGTGCGCGACACTGAGATGTGTGAATGCAGCTTAACTGTTTCTTGCCTCCTATCACAGTGATTATTACTCATCCTACCATCACCCCTCCCCTCTCTTTGCTACCTCTACATTCTTTCTTCCTGTATTCCAACTATCATTTGCTCACTTGTAACAGGTTCGCTCCTGACTAGCTTGATGTTAACTATTGTCCCCCATCACCTATTTGCTGAATTATTACTTTTTAAACGCTGAGGTGAAGTTCTGACACACACGCACACAGACACACATAGAAGCACAAGGACATGCGCGAGTGCACACTGATGTTCCTTTTTTTCAAATTCAGTAGGAACAAATATGAAATTTTAATAAAGCAGGCTCTTTTGCCTCCTCCAGATAAACAATTCTTCTTACAAAACAACAGAGACCCAAACTGTTTGTAGATCTGCACTTATGTACAAAAGGGCTGTCAGCTACACTGGGAAAGATTAGTGTTAGTCTCATATTCAGGTTTATTTCTTTTTAAATGCTTGAAAGGTTCTCCTTAACTGGTGATTAGACTTTGATTAGACAAGTGGCATCATAGAGAATTGAAGGTTGGAGATTCTGACCTGAGAAAGACAAATATTGGACCAAACACAAGAGCAGAGGATATAAGAGAGTCTCCTGATTTCACTGATGATAATGTTTGAATCATTTAGAGTATACCTAATCAGCATGAAGGGGGATTTGGAAAATATATCTGACATTTATTTAATATTTTATAAATGAACTCCATATGGAGACATCATGTGCAGCATCACTCAGAACAGATCTTTAAACAGAAGTATAACAAAAACCTGATCAGCATCCTCCCTCTGCCTTATGTCCTGTGTGGATATCCAGCTTGGCTCGGACAAGGATACAAGTTGGCAAAAGAGCATGTTCTCCCTTGACAATAGGAAATAAATAATATCTTAAAACGCTAAACCACAGGTGACTTAAACAGTTTGACACAGTTATTTTAACTCTGACCTGCATCTCAGTGCATGGAGAACTAGAGAAGTAGTTCAAAGCTGTTGGAATAATGCAATTCAAACTCTTGTAAATTCATATAAAAATCCCAGGAAATAAAATGGGCCACATTGCTGTCGGAGAGACCCGGTGTTTGGTTTCCAGCATCGATTCCCTCCAACTTGGGTACAAATAATAGACTAGCAGAAGGCACAGAAGTTGATGAAGTCACCTCAACGTCACCCTTGGGTTTGTAGTCTTCCTGTATGGAGGGTGGAGAAGAATGGTGCAGCTAACATGCTAGCTAGCTTAGTTAGCAAGGTGTATCCGTATTTCCCATTGAATGTCATTTTCGACAGTGAAAAAAATGCTAAGAATTACATTTACTGAACTAAATAATAAATAACAGTCAACTGTCTTTAAGTAGAACCTATTGCTGAACAACAGGATGACAACAATGCCAATCTTGTGCTAGCAAAACAAAGCTAAAACATACACTGCTTTATCATCAGTTTTATTCTTAAAAGGACCATACAATTCTAAATGAACATTGACAAAGACTTGAAACTAGTGATTGGAACCATACACTTTTTGATAAAATGTTCACTGAGGTAATAAATCAAGTGAGAAGAAGGGACATTTTCTCATAGACTTCTATACATCTTATTTCTCTTTGCAGCCTGGCTGGACTTTCAGAGAATGCTGGTTTACGAAACTTGCCATTTGGTTTTTACTTTTTAGACCCATAATTTGCCATTTTGGAAAGATAAATACAATTGAAAAAGAGAGAAATATAATTAAAAACAAACTGTATGTAAAGTACAAAACAACAAGCAAAGGATGAAGTGAGTCTGATGAAAACCCAAAGTCGTGGAAGGGGGAGAGAATAAAGCATCAGTGGTTATGTAGAAGATGTAGTTGCTTGACCTGGCATGGCATGGCACAGCATGCTACGGCATGGCAGGCTCCAATGAGGTTCACCCACCCAGAGCTCCATCCCGCCTGAGCTCAACACAATCAGGCCTCAACGGCAAAAAACACACTGGAGGTTACCATGACAACCCGGAGGCAGTGCCTGCATGGGACAAAAGCTGGCAGGTCCTGTGTGTGTGTGTGTGTGTGTGTGTGTGTGTGTGTGTGTGTGTGTGTGTGTGTGTGTGTGTGTGTGTGTGTGTGTGTGTGTGTGTGTGTGTGTGTGTGTGTGTTTGTGTGTGTGTGTGTGTGGGGGGGTGTATGGGTGTGTGTGTGTGTGTGTGTGTGTGTGGGGGTGTGTGTGTGTGTGTGTGAGTGATTGAGAGAGAGAGTGAGTGATGTCTGGCAGAGCGGGTGCGGCCCTCCTGGGGCCCTCATTCGTTTGTCTCTAGCTGAGACCACAGGAGCCCTGATGCAGCAGAGATGGAGGAGGAGGTGGTGGTGGTGGTTTTGGTGAGAAGAGGGGGAGAGAAAGGCTAGGGGGTAATAGAAAGAAAGGCAACTGATATGGAAAGAACGGATAGCACATAGTGACGAATAATAAGGAATAAAAAGTGACAAAATTTATACATTCATAACATTTGGTCAGAAGGGATTATTCTGTGACTGTTTGTTCGCTCACTCATCCACCAGTCATATGCAATAGGCTCTTGTCATACACTTTGATCGTGACGAACTGGATTTGAAAAATAAACTTCACCGTTACACTTTGGCAAATTAATTACACCAATTAGTAGGGTACTCAACTTTTCAAAGTTTTAATAACCTGTCCACCACACTGCAAATTCAAATGACTTGAAAAGCTCTCACAGAAAATAGTAAAACAGTAAGTTCACTTACTGCACGGAAACATTAAGAATGTAGAATTTTCCAATTTCTTTGCCAAGAGCATCCCTACGGTGGCCGGCAGGTTACAACAGCCCAAAACATTTACATTAGGAGAAACACTGTGTAGTTCCAAAACGGTGCAGATTGGAAAAACACAAATGGGCCAAAACACATTCAAATGAAGAAATATATTCACCAACTTGAAGTGGTCCCAAAAGCGCTGCATAAACGAAACACTGCAGAACAGAAACGCTGCTGGAAGCTCAAAACACAATGGAAACCAGGACACTAAAAAGGGATGCTCACAGCTGGGACCGGAGCACATGTTTGAACTTCGGGTATTATAAAGTTGGCCAACTGTTACTGAAACCTGTCCTAAAATATACATTTTACTGCCTTTTATAACAATGTGATTTGCTTTTCACTTTGCACAATGTCAAGGTGTCTGAATGTTTTCAAAGTGCTGCTCATGTGCGAAGATGTTTCTTCTTTTGTGGGTGTTTTAGCACGTTTGTGTTTTTTAATTTGCAATGTTTTTTAAAACTGCAGCGCGTTTTTCTTAATGCTCTTAATTAAAGTGTTTTTGGCCATTGTAGCGAGTTTGCACCTTTAGGCCACTATACATCTAAGAGACTCTATAAGATTGTAGTGAGTCATTTATAACGTTTCCTTTTCTGTCAGGTGTGGATCACACAAACAAGGACCTAAAGAAGAACTTTGTAAGTAAACTTCAAATATGAGGTTTTTTTACAATACCGGCTTTCCCACAAATGTTATTCAAACTTTTCTGTAAAAACTTAATATTCTGGTGATCTTGTTTACTACAGATTTGCAGGATGTGTATACAATGTTATTTCTGATTCAGCTGCTTTTATATTATTTTTCCAAACTAACTGCTGGGTTTCACAACCATGCTTGGATTTCAATAGAATGAAATTTGTGTATTGACTTTCCCTTAAACTGCCCAACGTCTCTATTACTTAAAACCTGAGACAATAAAACGTTCATGCAGGGAAGAAGCTGTTGTATTGTGTTAGGCTGGTGTTACGCTGGTGAGCCATAAAGCATATGTGGAGTGGCTGTGCTGTTTGCTCCTGCCTTGTCATTTATAATCCTATAGGCAGTTTGAAGCACACAGGCCAACTTGTACTTTGTCAGAGCAGATTGTCTGGCATGGATAAGCCTGGCTGCAGAGAGATACATAATTGCTCTTGTACGGTTTCCTGCCAAGGCATCCTCCTCGCGTTATGCCTATATACACTGGCAAACAAGTCATTCAAACATGCTCACACTTTTATGAGGCTCACATAAACCACACAGACACAGTCACAGGCTTCCCCCTCAGTGACAGTGATTGCCATCAGTCAGGAGAAAAATTGTTGACGGACTAATTCAAGTGCCAGTATCGAGTGTTTTTCACAGGAGTTCTTCATTTCCTGTCATGTCACTGATGTTTTGTTTTGTCGAGGGTTTCACTCTGTTTTATTTGTTTTCCATCTGGATTACAGGAGGCCCTTGCCAGTCTCGACCTGGCTGCTTCACACGGTCTGTCTCATGATCCCATGCCAGTCAGAGATGAGGAAAATAGGTAAAGACAGTTGTTCACAACTGACCATTTATCCTGTCTTGAATCAAAAACGTGAGCAAAGTTTAAGAACAAGATTGTATAATCTGCTCTAATGGTAGATGCTAACATGAAAATAAACTATGAAGAAATTTGTTCATCACCAACATTTTTTTTTTTGTGATGATATTAAGATGGCCATTCAATATCGTTAATGAAAAAGCAGACAATTAAATGTTGTTAATAATAAACAAACTTTACCAAAATCTGTTTTTATTTTTCGTTCCAAATTGTTTTTTAATAATGCATTTCCTTGTTCTTTGCTGAGCGTGCCGTATCAGTACTACATCGTCACCATACAATAACAACAGTCATGAAGACTTGCTGTAACTTATTTACTTAACTTGAGTTAAAGAGGACATATTATGCTTATTTTAAGGTTGATATTTGTATTGTGTGTATAAAGTGCTTTATTGTTCTCATACTGCCTGTGCTGCAGCACCTCCTGTGAGCATCAGCATCAGGACAAAAACCTACAGACTCACGGACAGTTTCATCCCACAGGCCATAAGACGATTTAACACCTGAGCTTGCACTTTTTTAATTTCTATTGTTGTTTTTCTATATAGTATTTTGTGTATGTCTTTTAAATTGCACTATTGAGGAACCTGCAATCAAAGTTGTTCATACATTACATAACTACACCATAGTTGTATATATGTTATGACAATAAACTTTAGTATCTTGAATCTCCTGTAAGAACAAAAAAATCAGCCGCAGCATGCTTTTCTTGGTTTAAACGTGCTTTGTGTATGTCTGTACCAGTCCTAAAATAAACATGTTCTGTATGTAATTATCTGTCCAGGCTTAACTTAGGGTTCTCTCAGGTCAACACATCCCAAAAAACTCTGTACAAATCTCTGCATATTCAGTAAGTGTCTCACATCTCATCCCTCTCTGTTGCAGTCATGGTACTCGATGTGCCGGGGAAGTTGCCATGGAGGCCAATAACTCCTACTGCGGTGTGGGCATCGCCTTCAATGCCAGGATCGGAGGTGAGCAAAACAATACAGCCTGAGCAAGACAGTGGGAGGCAGTGCATTGTGGGTGGATTGCCTTGGCCAAGGCTTTGACATGGCATTTTCAAAAATACTTGTTTAAGGCCCATCATTTTTTTTAAAGAAGTCCAAATTTTGTGATAATGCAAAAAAAGAAAAAATGGACACATCTCTGATTTCCATTTAGAGAAAGCAACTACAGTTCGAATAACAAATGCTTAACATGAACAACACTTTCAAAATTAAACAGATTTGTCTTTTAGCTTAATACGTTGATGCAATAATAATAAAGAAAAAATTAAGATGGAAATACAAAAGCATGAGACAGATTTATAAACTAACTTTCCCTCAGAAAACAAATGAACAAAATATGTTAAACTTTTTCAAAATAAAATACTTCACACTCACATATGTTGGCCTATGTTCTGTAGAGTAACCAGTCCAAAAAGTAAAAACAAAAACAATAGGATATCCAGTGCAATCATTTCTGACAGGAAAAACTTGCATTTTATAGGTTGGTATTGCATTCAAAATAATGTCAAAGCAAAGTGCTAGTGCCATGTTTCTTTAGTTAGAAAGTATCTTAATGGTAAAAATAACATTAAGATACTTGTTGATGATTTTTATCTGTAGTCCTGGTAGCGTGTATTGTCTTTCCAACCCAGCCGAGATTTAACCACGCCCACCTCGGCATCGATGTAGCTCTGAGTGTCATTGATGTATTAAGAGAACATCACTGCCCCATATTATCACATCTGCTGTAGCTTGGGAAAAAAACGATATGGGCTGTTTATCAGACCACAATAATTAGTTAACCCCTCTCACTCGAGAGACACACCTTTGGTAGCCATGTAGCAACTTCCATGCAAGCTATGCTGAAAGGCGCTTTGACTATTTGTCATATAATCAAATACTGTACTTGGGTACAAAACGTGACAAACAAAAACCAAGCTATCCGGCTTCAGATTGTTGTATAGTTAATTATTCTTAAATCTGAGATGAATTAAAATTAAAAGATAAATGAACATTACCTCAGTTATGCCTAACTCGGTCGTCGTTTTTCTCATCTACTTTGAAATGCTCTGTGAAGCAACTGTAGCCGCTTTATTCATATTCATGCCGCTCTGACACTGCGTCAATGTTTTTGTCATGCTTAAGTGGGCGTGGTTGAATCTTAATTGGGTTGGAAGAACGATAGACGCGTCCTTGAATGCTTTTGTCTGCTAGAGCCCTAGCTGGTCTGCACGTTGCATTATTTTGACTGTGTTGCCAAATACAGCTGAAAATATCATTATTAACAGTAAAGCTATACATCTATTTCAAATACTATAAGTCGAAATTGTATTTTTAATGATCTTTAATACATTCTTAAAAGAGTATGGGATATTGTGTCCTTTATTTCCTGTGTATGTATGGCTAAGGGTTTGTGTGACAGTCCCACTACATGGTGACTGGCTGCCATTGAGCCGTGCTGACCCTATTTAACAGCTCTTTTTTTGTGGGAGCTCCTGTAATGGCTTTTTTAGTGTTGGCTGTAACATTGGCGATGGGATGACTGAACCGAACACACAAGATAGGCCATTTTTGTGTTGTGAAATCAAAGATTTTTTATGTGATACTCTAAGAGGGCTATAAACCACAAGTTAATGAGGAGTACATGATATGTTTGAGTAAGAAAATGTCCCACAGCAATCTGATCTGAAGGCAGCGGCATTAACTTTTATCAGGATGTAGAAAAGGTTGAATCCCTCGGTTGAACTCTGACATTTGACCTCTGGGACCTTTAACTCCTGACCCTTCTTAATTTGTCAGGGACTGAATAGACAAAAAAGACAATTTGTGAGGCAAGACCAGGAATCTCTTTTCAGATTTAGTATTAATTTCACCTTGCTGAGTCTATTCCATCAGACTCCTAAACAGAGTGTGGCATACAGGAGATGAAGGGCCAAGACCCAAATAAAAGATGCATGCTCACTGTCAGCCTTACCGCTCTGTGTGAATCATCTGAAGGAAGACAATTTAAGCCCGATGAATCAGCTTGAATGGATGTATGTTTGTCACACAAAATATGCTTTCTGTTCATTTGGAATACATTGTGATGAATTTGCTGCAGATTATAATAAAACAACCAGAAGAAGAGATATGTTTTCCTTTTGTTTATACAATATTACCACAAGACAAACTTAAGAATCTCCTTCAGTGCAAAATCAAATGTTTCAAGTTTTATTCAGAAATTTGAACTGGACCCCACACAGTCATAAATATGTACCCTATTGCCATGAAAGGTGTGTTAAAATGGTTATAATCTGTATTATTATATTATTAATAGATCACATGTCTACTTATATGACTATATTTAAATGGAACATATGCTTTTTGGGGTTTTCCCTTGCCTGTAGTGTGCTGTATAGGTTTGTATGCATGTAAATGGTCTGCAAAGGCCAATATTAACAGTTCCCTCAAGATGGAGATTATTTCCCACACAACTACCCCCCCCTCCCCACCTGAAACACCTCCATTGGACACCTCCATTGGCTAAGGGTGGGGGACATCTCTTAACGTCCAGTTAACCAATCAGAGCAGACTGGGCTCTGGTTTCAGACAGAAGGTAAAAAGAGGTGCTGCAGCACAGGCAGTATGAGAAAAATAAAGAGCTTTTTATAACATTAAAGCATAGAGACATGTCACAGTAGAGACAAAAAGTACAAATGAACCTGAAAATGAACATAATAGGTACCCTTTAAACAAACGTGTCAAATGAATTATACCTAAACCTGCCTTCAATGGCAGGTAATTGGTAAGATATTTCACTTTTCTTTACAGCACTCCACAAAAAATGGCACAGGTTCAAGGTCTATAAGGGTTGGATACTCAATGTTTTAAAATGGCTTTTGGTGACTCACAATCCAGCAGAAAAACAAAATCATTATATCTAAATAATCATATTTAATCAGTTACGCTGACCCAGACCAGCAAGCTTAAACATACATTTCAAATTTGGACAACAATCCCCTAGTTCAAAGTAACCCTTGATATATTCATGTTAACATCCAGCAGTGGAGCTAATGCATAAAGCCATACCAATCAGGTAATAATGGATTGCATACAGCGAGATCATAGGAAAACACACACACATATGAAACAAGATGAATCAGACGGATACAATAGGCACAGATAAAACAGAGACGGACAACTGAGAAAAGACTGAAGAAGACTCTACTGCACTTTGAGGCGGCTACTCGAAGAGGGTCTACAATGTGTGTGTGATGCATTCTCGACTCAAGTATTGTGTGAAAACTCAATAACTTTTTTTTGGCATATATGATTAGCTTTACAACTTGAAAGCACAATCCTTGTGTCTGTTTCTCAGAAGCACCAGGAAGCCAAATGTTGTATCGGAACATTTTTGAAAGGAATGTTTTTTGTGACCTTTTCGATCCGTTCAGGTATCCGCTTGTTGGCCAGTTCTGTCACCGATGCCATGGAGGCCACAGCCCTGACCTTCAACATCCACTTCATCGACATCTACGTCTGCAGCTGGGGCCCGCGGGACGACGGGGCCGTGATGGACGGCCCCCACAGCCTGACAGAGCGAGCCCTTCGGCTAGGAACTCGCAAGGCACAGCTTTCATCTCCTCGTTCACACTGCTGTCTGTCAGATGTAGAGCAAATCTTCACACTGTCAGTTGGGCTGAGAACGGAAGTAGGAAATGTCAAGTGTAGGGATTATATAGAGGGATTTAAATTCACACCTATAAGACTTTAATAAAGAAGTACTGTCCTGCAGGTTTCAGACTTGTGAGGGATTTAGGAATTATGATTATTAATCTGATTAAAACTTGTCTATACATATATTATCTTTTGACAAGTCTATTGGACTTGCATGTGCTTGTAATGGCCCCTATTCTGCTTTTTGGGGATTTACCTTTCCTGTAGAGTCTTATATAGCTTTTTGTGTATGTAAATGGTCTGTAAAGACTCAAATTTAAAAGTTACCCCCAGAGGGAATTTCCTTGCCACACTCTCCCCCCAACCCCCTGCCTGAAACACCTCCATTCTAATCCTTTGTTTACTTTAGTAACATAGTGACATCACTACACAACACTCACACTTCTATTGGCCAGTGCTTTAATACATTGTACCTGAAAGGCTAAGGGGCAGGATATCTAAGACGAGACTCATCTAAGCGGTTGATCAATCAAAACAGAGCCGTCCACCTAACCAATCAGGGCAAACTGGGCTCTGGTTTCAGACAGAGGGTGAAAGGAGGTGCTGCAGCACAGGCAGTATGAGAAAAATAAAGAGCTTTTTGAACATTAAAGCATGGAGACATGTCACAGTAGAGGAAAAAATACAAATTTGAATCTGAAAATTTGCATTTGATAAAATAGTATTATGTTAATTAATTTTAAGTTTTGGAGTTTGAAGTGAAGGTTTACACAGTATTATATCCATTTACATCAAAAGTATGGAAGACAAGCAAGTGAAAAAAAACAATCCATCTTATAGGTCTGAAAAAGTCTCTTTTTTTTCCTGGAAAAGCTTTTTGAGTTTTTACGATAAGTGTACTCTAGATTCCATTTTTGATTTCTGCCATCTGTGCTTGTGAATTCATTGAAATATGAAATTGTAGGGCTCACACTTTTTTAATCAATTCAGAAATATCTGGAAAATATAAAACAAATTAAATATTAAGTAAATAACAATCCACTTGGTACAACCATTAGTTTTCAAAAAAGTGTTTTGAATAAAAAGGGTAAAACGTTAACATCATTAACATATTTTTCCAACAAAAACAAATTAAAACATTATTTTCATGTGTTCTCCCTATGTGAATGTTTACAGTGTAATATATTCATATGTGACATTTGAGAGGCCCTGCTGACCGCTAGATGGAAACATTCTTTATGAGATCCGCTTCACGCTCTTTAACTCTGACGTCCCTCTGTTTGTGTTCTCAGGGCCGAGGTGGGAAGGGCAGTGTCTTTGTGTGGGCGGCAGGTAACGGTGGATTGCAACGTGACCACTGTGGAGCGGACGGCTATGTTAACTCCATCTACACCATAGCCATCGGCGCTGTCACTCAAACAGGGAAACCTGCCTACTTCGGCGAGGCCTGCCCCGGCGTCATGGCCGTCACTCTGACAGGGGCCAGCGTGGGAGGCCCCCTACCTCTGGTTAGTGTGCATGTATCGCCTAACACATCTAACAACAGTGTTTATCATTAATGTGTGTGTGTGTGTGTGTGTGTGTGTGTGTGTGTGTGTGTGTGTGTGTGTGTGTGTGTGTGTGTGTGTGTGTGTGTGTGTGTGTGTGTGTGTGTGTGAGTGTGTGTGTGCAGCAAACCTGCTCTTTGGCTCCTGTGAGCTGTGAGAAGTCTGTTAAAGAGCAGCGACTGGTGTGATATTTATAGAGGCCTGCCAAATGACCTAGGTGAAAGCTGGGCACACACACACACACACACACACACACACACACACACACACACACACACACACACACACACACACACACACACACTCTCAGACGCACAGAAGCAAACGAGTGTTAATTGGAGGTAAAGCACAGCTGCAGTGGCTGAGAAAAGAGAGAGGAAGTAGCCGAGGTGTTGATGGCAGAGGTAACAGTGGAGAACAAAAGGAAACACAGCGCTAACTACAGAAACAGAAAAGGCCAAATTTATCCGTGTGATATCACCTCTGTCTTTTGTGATGTCTGCCCTTTTCAGCCTCACATCATGAGGTGGTCAGACAGGCTACATGTTTCTATTTTTTAATTGAAATGATCATAATTGTTAAAGTGTAAAACATGTTCTAACGACTGATATAGTAGGTGCTAGAGTGTGGGAACTCTGGCCTGATTTGCAGAGGAGTATTTGGACAGAACAGGTCACATGCCCCTCTCTTTATACTCTACTGATAGGAAATTACCTGTATATACTGTACTCATAGAGTAGTCTAAAAACGATGTTCCCATTAAATCAAGCTGCTTTGTAAATCACATTAAAACAAACAACTGTTTTCCTAGATTATGTTTGATTTTTGCAAACATCAAAAACTGGAATTAAAAGTTTCAAATCAAAGTCTGTGTAGGTTTGTGTCGGGTGGGGGTCTGGTGGATAGTTGGGCCATACAAGCACAGGATTTCCCCCCACTGTGCGAGTCCCCTGTTAAACAATAGGCATTGTTGGCTTATTTAAAGTAGTGTAAGAAACTTAGGTTTTATAACAAATGTACTTGTTTCAAGCCCAATCTCAGTCTTTTTTGTAAACTTAAAGTATGTCATGTTGCCGTTTGGTTTGTTTGGTTTAAACTAACATTTTGCTTTAAGGTCATTCCTGTACTAAAATCAACACAATCACCTACCTTTTGTAAAAAAGAAAATCACTGATCGACTCATAATATTCAATCTGGACATCAATACTGAAAAATAATTGAATAAAAAGATAAATTAAATAAATATATGTTTTGGGGCTGAAGGATGTACTCATGCAATAACTTGTACATGCTTGTGTTCCTATGTTCCCATCAGGTGTTAAATACAAACACATGAATAAATGAACACTTTTTGTTGTTACAGTATGTGTGTCTTGGAAAATATATCATCTAAAATAAAAAAAACTTCAGTAGAAAATAACTTTCCCTCATACATTAGTAAAAGAGTTTCTAAATCTAACTTGATTGTCCTTTTAATATATTTTTTGGTAGATTTAAGTTTACAGCATCTGTCCAGGGACTGCAGATACACATGCTGTAAGAAAACCTCTTTGCTGACTGCTGTATTTACGGAGATGTGTTTTAATGTACACTGTCCCTGCTAAAAAGACTTGTAATACAAATAACAGTTGTATGGGAATGTCAGTTTTTGGAACACATGTGGTGTCCCTGCAGGTCACTGTGACCAGTGTTGGTGCCGGCTGTGTCACACACTTTCCAGGAACATCCAGTGCTGCTCCCATCGCTGCAGGGATCCTGGCTCTTGTGTTGGAAGTAAAGTGAGTATCCAGCCGCCCATCGCACTGCACACCAGTAATTCTACAACAATAAGTGTGATACCTCATTGATTTCTGTGGGGACTCAGTGTGTTGCTCAAGAACTCTTCAGCCCTGTTGATGCTTACTGCCTGAGAGGCTTCAGTCTCAAATGTTGTGTGACCTACTGTAGACTTTTGTGATGATTGACTGAATCTTTTTTATTTTAATTGTACTGTCTTTACTTATTCTCATTTCTAAAACCACACTCCCTATTTCCCCTACTTTTTTTACTGAAAGGTTGTTGCTTTTTCACAAGACATATTTGTTAGAAGTCATTTTCTCATCAGCCTATTTCTGCCTTTAATATGCCCCGTTTTCTTTGTTTGTTCTGGAAGCCTCGTCTCTGCTGTAAATCAATCAATTTCCATTAACTGTTGATTATCTTCGTGATAACCAATTCATTGTTTTGGTCATTAGATGTTTCCCAGAGCCTTAGGAGATGTCTTGTATTTGAATGTTTTTCCAATTAAATTAAATTATTAGAATTCACGCATAAAAAAGTGAGAAAAATGCTAAAAATGCATATTGTTTTTACGAGTGGCGTAGGCGGGAAAGTGTTTTTTTCTATATGAATTCGTAATACAAAAATATATGTTTTTAAAATAGCTATAAGCAGGCTCAAAAAGTCCCCTGAAGGCATCGCATGGATTTCTTTGAACTTTATTCAGATTAATATATAAACCAAAAAGAAATGTCCTATTATCATCCAGTTTTTACTTTTTTCAAACATTTTTTCAGGTTGACTGGCACACTTTTTAGTACATTCAACTGTTATTTCCTCTTCCCATGAGAGGGTGTGATGGTTTTCCGACTATTAGCATTACTGTAACCTACATGAAATAACTCCTTATAAATGAATAATTGTAGTCTTTGGAAACATGAAGTATTTGCATTTATTTTTCCTGATTATCTCAAAGTTTTGTTAAAATGTTGGATATATTTTGATAAAAATCTTGCTGATGTGGGAGAGACAATGTTTCATAAGTTGGCTCTACATGTACATGACTTAAACAACTAATGTAGTTTCCTGAATTGACTTGTCAAGCACTAGAGAAATCATTTCAGCAAGGAAAGATACTGTTTCTTTTTTTTTCTACAATCTCTTACATAAAAATCTGCACCTCTGAGATGCACCTCCTCCCCATCACAGCTTCTCTCTTGTTCCCTTAGTCCCCCCTTTGATATAGATCATTTCTAGCTCCTACCCTTTCTTTCGGTGGCTGTCTAAATCTGCAAATATATATCCTTCGCTCTTTCTTCTTCTCTCCATCCTTTGTCTCGACCGCCACTTCCTACCATTTCCCAAGCCCCCTTTTTTTCCCCTTCATCCCTCTTAACTCGCCAGCTGTCGGTGTGGCCTCGGGCCTGGGTGTTTTGTGGCGGTATGAGCGGCGTCTACGCCTCCTTCGTGTTATGGATGGTACTAGAGGCCGGCTTTACTGCTCCAGCTGTCATGCCGCGGCGTCTCAGTCTCAGTCGCTTGGCTGTAAAATGGAGCGCGGGTCCCCTGGGCGAGGCGACTCCCAGGACATTACTGTTAAAGGCTTTGTCGTGACCCGCTGCTACTGACTAAACTATATATCACCTCTCCTGCTCACATCGGCAGCATTCTGATCACGTCTTTATGGAGCCGGCTTCTCGCTCCCCGTCTGTATATTGCTGTTCTTCTCTGTTTCTCACACTTGCTCATTCTGTGTCTCACTCTTCTTCCCCACATTCCACACTAACACACTCACTCATATAAGCTGCCATACTCTCACTCACTCATGCATTTTTTTCCCCCATTCATCACAAACAACCTGACTCATAGCATGCACAAGCTTCCAAACATCTGTATATTCACACACCAGGGTTCATTTATTACACATTGTGGTATTACAATTTTTAATGCGTCTGTCAATCACTCTGTTATTTTCACCTCTGTTTTCAGCATGGTGAAACCAAACGGCGTTTAATTAACACGTCAGTTTCTTTAGTTATTTATCGTGTTATCACTACAGGTTTTTTGCTCTTATGTGTCATTTCAAGCAGCTGCATTAGGCGCTCAATAGGCAAATTCTCTGGAAGTAATGTGAAGCAGTATATAGGACCAGGTATGTCAAACAATCACACAACTTTTACCAAAGACACCGTTGTTTGTCCTTTGTAAAAAACATTCAATTGTGTGCTAAACGTAATTAACAGAGGTATAGTATCATTTTTTTACCTAAGCCACAATATTGTTCCAAACCTATATTTTGGTTTGAATTCATTTCATTACATATTATTTAGCTGACGTTTTTTTCAAAGCATCTTACCTACACTTCAATACTGTAGGAATGCCTATGTAAGCAAATTGGAGTATCTTGCTCAAGGTCGCTGCAGGAGGTGAGATTGAACTGCTAACCCCTGATTTGCAGAGCTCACTACCCCTCTAAACCACAGCCAAATTTACGTTCTACAACTGCGTGCAGGTGCATCCTTTAGTGCCGGATTACATTGAATACTGAACATACGTATGTCACGGAACAAATGTATCCTATGTTAACCTAAACCGTGACTTTTTCCTAAATCTAAAAGAGTTTTTGTTTTGAAATAAAATGAACAGTTTTGTTGCCCGAACAAAAACAAGTTATTTAGTTTGTAGTTTTTGTACTACACATATTTAGACAAGTATGTTAGAGGAAAACTAGGCCATGATAAAACGTGAAAGGCTTAAAATGTCTAGACGGGACACACCAAATGTCCTTAACAGCCTGCAATTTATATGTTTTCACTTGAGATCAAATTGTGTTAATTTTCACTTCATTTGTTTTCAATATTTACATTACATTTTTGCAAAAGTGTTTTTACATCTGGGAAAATTGGTGTGGAGAGTGCAATACCATTAGACAGTACGTTGAAAAAGTCTCCTAATAACTCCACACAGATTTATTGTAACCTCCAAAAATGAATACAGGAAATAAAAAGAAATCTCATAATTCCATCCAGTTTTCTTTTTTTTTCTGACTAAAATGCTTAGATAAGTCACATTAAATGTCCTGAAACATAAATGCCTTCCCAAGATATCGCAATTTTATTTTCTGTTCATTAGCATTTCATGTGTTTTAGATATTTGTTAACTTATCAAAGAAAGCAAGTCAATCAGAAAATGCACTGACCAGATG
Source organism: Eleginops maclovinus (assembly GCF_036324505.1). NCBI lineage: Eukaryota > Metazoa > Chordata > Actinopteri > Perciformes > Eleginopidae > Eleginops > Eleginops maclovinus. The sequence continues at coordinate 21,129,452 of NC_086351.1, read as the reverse complement.
TTTATGAAATTGCTGTCTTGGAAACCAATCCTTCCTGACATGATATAAAGACTTTCAGCTGGGTAGATGATATGACAGCATACGGTGCGGATACAGCATGGCACAGAGCCTAAATGTGCGTACGCTGTGTTGTAGTCTGTGTTATCAGGGTACCGTTCAGTGTCACTGTCTATCTGTCTCCCTGGCACTGTGTTGGCTGTCTGTCTGCGTTTCCATCTGACTCAATCCATCCGTCTTGACGCCTGTCCAACAAACCATCAGGGTAAATCAATTCTTCGCTCGTCCTGTTAGTCACTCTTTCTGTCTCTGACTGTTTGTTTGTTCACTTTATCACTGTGTCAGCCGCTGAGTCTGTCACTTTATGTTTCTTTCATCCATTCATTCATCTAGTCTATCCATTTGCTCGGAGGAAGCTCAGCATTGAGTTGAAATTTTGGTTTGCCTTGTATCCCAGCTGTCATGCTTAGTTTATTGCGGCTGTTTGGAAAGATGGATGCTCTAAAAAATCCTTTATTTGTCCTGCAACAGGCACAAATAAAGGTCCCTTATTAACCACACTAACCCTGTGTCTAAACTTTTTTGGGGAAGTTCTTAAAGACATCCCTATCGAAGCAGTAAAACTGTATAAAAAGTATTTGAACTTCCTTTAACCCATTGGACATCAACTTCATCCACTGTGGCTCTATTGCTCTATGATTACTCCATGTAAAATCATTGAGGTTCCACTTACAATATCCAAAACAAAGATTCATGTTTTCTTAATACATGTTGTCTATAGCGACTTCAGAAAACAAATAAGTCGCTGAGAAGCTGAGGCCGGGCCTGTTCGCAATTGTGTGACTTGCTATCAAAAAAGTGACTTACTGAGATCAAAAATGAGGTGAATAATAAAGTGCTTTAATGAAAATAACGAGACGATCAATTTAGGACAAGAAATTATTAAAATAATCCAAGTAATCATACAGTTTGCGGTCAACAAAAAATACAACGACCCTGTCATCACCCTCTCTTCCGCACACACACACTTGCTTCAGGTGATCAGGTGATTATAATTAATTCCTATGAGTGCCGCCCATATCCATGTGACCCAAAAAAACCAACCCACTGCGATTGCACGCACACACACACACACACACACACACACACACACACACACACACACACACACACACACACACACACACACACACACACACACACACACACACACACACACACACACACACACACAAACCTAATTTGATAATAAAAAAATATCAACAGTTTACATTTCATGGCTCCTACATTGTCAATGGAATTTGTTGTATGGCATCTAAATAATTTAAATATAAAGAAATATAACAGATAAAGTAGTGCTTTGTATTTCGAACTCATGATGAGAGTGGATTTATTTTGTACAATGTCCCATACAAATCTAATAAACTATGGTATTAATATATATATATACATATTTTAAACTATGAGTATAGTTATAATAATTATATAGTGGCTGACTCCAAGTCTGTGCCCTAAGTGCCTAGATTTTGCATTATGTATAATGGCCAGCAGGTTTGTAGAAGTCTATGAAAAAATTACCCAAAATCTCACAACATTTTTTCCCCTAAATTAATTTATGGTCCAAGTAGCAAGTTTTAAGCCATCTTAAATAAAGCATTATGTTCATTTTGTAAATGATATTCCGCTTTGGAGGTAAATAGTGTTGATTGCTTTGGCTACCGTATGCTTGATAGGTTTCGCTATCACAGGGTTACTCAGTTTTGGATGATGGCAATGTTTTAGTCTTAGAACTTTAACACAGTGTGTTTCAGTTCATGAACATTTATTCAAACATTTTGGTGCCATATAAAAATGCCTTGGTTGTACTTTGTTCCCCCCTCCAGTCTTCTAGCTCCAAAAAAACAAAATGGAAATGGCCAAAATGCCAAACTTGACGCTTCAAAAAGGTAGTCTACAAACCAATAGGTGTAGTCAGTGTCTATGTTGAATTCTTGTGATTAATATATTTAATTACATTTCAGAATTACACCATTTCAGCTTAGGGCTGTCAACAGCACCCAAAGAAAAACACATTCAGTAATCATGGACTCACTTCCGCCCTCCCGCTTTCTCTCTTACTGCCGGTGTCCACTGAATGAAAAGGAGAAATAATGTATAAAGCCTTCTCTGCGGGGAGTTAAGGAGTAATCAGCCAGTGATCTCAGTGGGGAGAGAAAAATGGAAAAGTGAATCCACTTGCTGTAATTGGTCTTAACTCCAACACTCATGTGCCAGACATGCACGCACAAAGACACACACACACACACACACACACACACACACACACACACACACACACACACACACACACACACACACACACACACACACACACACACACACACACACACACACACACACAGTTGTTTCATTTTAAATGCACTGAAGGTCACTGGCATGCGTTCCATCCTACTACAAATATATAGAGATTGGCTTTATGACTTCCAATACATCCAATATTAACATAACTGTGAGGTTCTCTTTGGCATTTTGTAGCGTGTCTTTTTACATAGGCACATCTATAATGTCAGATTCAACAGGTTCATGTTGTGTTGTGAAGGTTTTTGCTCTTTCATACACAGCCTACCTAATCAATACTATAAAAACATCAAGGGAACCTATTAGTTAATTTAACACATTAATATAAAACAGCATGCATCTAAATCCTCAAAGTGAAGACATGTGAAGTCAATGTTTATGAAAGAAAAATTGTAATTCGTTAAATCTACATTAAAATCATTAACTACAGATATTGTATAAATGACACAACAAAAAAAATATATATATTTATGTCATATTTAGGTAAGGTGCACATACATACACGAACATGTTATTTTTATTATTTAAGATCATGTTTTATTGTTCATATGATTATTATTATTACTTACTTATTATTATGATTATATTGCATTTTACTAATATTAAAAATAATATCAGTATAAAAATATCCTTCTCTCCATGTGTAGAAGTACTTTTGTATACTTACCTGTTGGGTAATAGAGTGGTGCAGTAATGAGTCCTAAAACCCGGAAAATACTTAGTTTTGTACCACTTCCATTTCCCTTGTCTTAAAGTCACTGTTTTTGAACATGTTCAGGAAGCCTGAATTAGGGTCTGTATTTAACACAGGAAGAGAAGATCAAAAAAAAAAGTTTCTAGAACATAAAATATTTCAGTGAATACTCCACTAGTGAATGTCTGAAGGTTCTATGTGTCAAAAAAACGGCTGTTGCTAACAAAGGAATAAATGGGACTACCACTTGTCATAACGCTAAACATTAGCTGGCTTTAGCTTAGCAATGTGAATTTGTTATTAGCCAAACGTTAGCTGTTTATTTTTGCTGATTGCGTGTGATGTTAACATGGATATTATCGGGCTGAACAAAATGTTTGAAGTATCATAAACGTGTACTAGCCACAAAGCTAATATTGGCAATGTACTGAAATCCAAAGGGGAAATCCCATTGCTTTTTGGGAAGGGATCCTTTGCGATGCTAACTTCTTGGTCTGCCTACGAAAATACATCATCACTGCACCACTCTGTGGCCATTGAATCCAAAAACGGAAATGCTGATTCATGTATCTGAAAATAAAATACATAAAACAGTGAGAAAATAGGGAATCCGCATGCACATCTGTTGCATTGTACTGTATATGCAGAGTGATCTATATAAAAACAAATACAAAAAGTATCAGTACATCATTTGTCATAAAAGTACAGATATAAACAGCCAACCTGTGTATTGATCTTTCATAAGAACCCAATCATTTATGTGTTTTAATCAGTGAACCAGGAATAGGACAGAATTAAACACACACACAAATAAAAAGAAACAGATCCAAACTGTCCCACACACACACATACACACACACACACACACACACACACACACACACACACACACACACACACACACACACACAAACGGTTGCTTGTGTACACACATACTCATTAACCACAGGAATCAGGGCTACGCCGGTGGAGTGTATTTAAAGGAGATTGCAGGCATGCAGTTATTGGACTTGGCCTAATTGATAAAGCCATTAGTAACACTTGTTCAGATAACATGGGAGGAATCTCAGTCTGCTCACAGTCGCTCCAAATGGGTTCACTTAGGCTTAGAGTGCAGCACATTAAGAGAAGATTACAGAGCGATGTACGCCGTCTTACCAGTCCATGCCTCACTACTGTGAGATTAATAGAGATGAACTAAGGACATAGAACATTGGACACTGTATGTGTGTGTGTGTGTGTGTGTGTGTGTGTGTGTGTGTGTGTGTGTGTGTGTGTGTGTGTGTGTGTGTGTGTGTGTGTGTGTGTGTGTGTGTAGCTGTGCTGCAGTTATAATTCTGTGTGTTTAAATGAGTCTCTGGATGTTTTCATGCATGCATCTACATGTGTTTTTGCACAGTAATGACACACGTCATCTTGTGTGTTGATACATGTTCACATATGCATGGCTTCTAGTGAGCGTTTCTCTCTATATGTGGGTGTCTGTGCGTCTCTGTAAATGAACATCCACAAGTTTCTCTGCCTTTCAACTAAAGCCACAATGTGGCTCTGCAGAAGATGTTAACGCAAAGTGTCCAAGCAGAAGATGTGCATCCTGGGGTTTAAACTGCTGCTTGTCTGGTGCAAACACATTAAACACTGCTGACTAACAAGCTCCACTGTTAGTGATGTCTACTTCACTTCCTGTTCGAATAAAAAGAGATGAACAGGAAAATGGGACATGCTGTGCTTCAGTAGGGCAAGCATTAGGGTGATGGAAACCCATCAATCTCTTTAAATATGGCCATGATCATGCTCATATTTGATGCTACTCCTCGTTTAAATTTGAACTTTTAATGCCACAAATGTACTTATATTTAGATATGACTGATTACATTTGAATCCTGGTTTTTTCCACAAAACCTCAGGTGAACAATTGAACAAAAAATTGGGTTTGGAATTGGGCCTATACATTTTGATTCCCTTAAACTGAATAGTTATAACATCTCAAATTCCTCCAATGTTGTTGAAGATTTATTTTTGCTAAACCTTTAGTGACGTACACAGGAACAGGAGGGTGTATTTAATGTGGATTGGGAAGGTCTGGCCATGGAAAAAGACAGCCCAAGGCCCAAAGCAACATATGTTGTCATTCAAGCTACCAAGTAACAAATAGTCAGTAGAAAAATAATAAAGGACGAAGTCAAGTTATTATTACTAAGAAATAATTTTTGCAAACAGGACATCAAAGGTTCTTTAAGCTCTAAAAAGTTGTAACTTAATCCTAAACCATACGGAAATCTAAGCCTAAAACACTCTATAGCACCAAATCTTAACCAAAGTCACTGTCACTAAATAAGGAACCTTTATTTATAGCAGGGATTTCTTTTTTATGGTTGTGGAAGGCATTTGCTCATTATGTCGCCCTGGAAATGGTAGCATCAGCTCAGAAAAAGCATTGTAAAGGGCAGTTACAAACAGTGTTTTGGAAAAATACCAATATTATTGGTTCCTTCCATACAGTTATAATGCTCCACTGAAACTGATTTCTACAATAAGAAACTAAACAAATAAATATTCAACCTACTGAAATATCTGTAATGTATTGATGTGTTCTGACATAAACAAATCAAATCAAAAGAGCCTTACATGAAACTAGAAAAGGACAACATTGACTGGATGATATCTGATTTTCAAAAGGCAATTACTGCAAAGCCGACTGATCCTGTGTTACATATGTTCATCGTACAGCGTTTGCAAACACACAGTATATCGAATCAAAGGATTATGTGGTCTGTGCTCCCTGCAGAATTTCATTTTCGATGGTTGTTTACCAGAAAAGAAATGTGGAGTGAGATGCTTCTAAATGATCGGGAGCTGACAGTGTTTTCCTCCGAGTCCTGATCTCTCCCTCTTCCCTCACCCCTTCATCTTTCTGTCCCCTCCATTGCCCATCTTTTGCATTTATCTCCCCTGGGCTGGACACTTTGTCCTTGCGCTCCCTGTCTCCTCCTCCTCCTCCTCCTCCTCCTCCTCCTCCTCCTCCTCCTCCTCCTCTCTGCCTGGGCCGAGTGTGAGTGATAAATTATTCGTGGGCATGCTCCGAGGGCCCAGGGCTGCTCATTCCTGCACACAGAGGACTAGCATTGATCCGGCCTGTGGTTCAACTTAATTGGAAACCCAGTTACACCAGCTACAGACACACTCCAACACGCACAGCGCACACACACAAGCGCGAACATGCATTTACTGTCTAATGTAAAGCAATGTTAATACACACATACGCGGCATTGTACAGTAATACACCCGTGTATAGGTGCGCCGTTATTACAAATGTCAACATAATTATACAACACACACACACTCAGACACGCAATCCCCACATGTATTCATGCATTAAAGTGTTGCAGAATTAGCATCTGCCTAAGCTTCCGCTACAGTGTGCATGTTTTATGATTCCTAGTTCATATTCAAGTAGTATTTTGCACACACGTGTTTCTTATGAGCCACTGTATACTAATACAAACACTCCAATATCAAAACGTTAAAAAAATCACTGAAGTGCATGAAGTGACACACACAGACAACTGGATGTTCGCAGATCTTTGCACACACACACTTTATAGTCACTAAGCCTGCATTCTAAGCAGCACTAAAGAGGAGTAACAGTCCACAGTGGAGCAATATGGAGGCCCAGGGTTATCGATTGGACTGAGACACTGACTATCATACAGCTAATAGATTACATCAGACACATCGGAGCAGCCCAGTCAATGAGGCCTGATCCTATTAACTGGGGATTTGTAAACAGTTGTGTGTTCACTGTGACGGCTGCTGTGCTGCTTTGTGAGCCTTGGCGAGGGGATGAAGGCTGCGAGGGTCTGGAGGAGGATCGTATATCAGTGCAGTCGGTCCCATGCTGCTACCAACCCCAGTCCAGGCATGTTCATTGGTGTGCTGGAAAACATGCTTTCCTTGTATTGTCTTTGTAACAGGGACGGCGTTTTTCTTCTCTATTGGTGTCAATCCTTCGGAGGTTTAATGTTGTAGTGGAATTTCTTGCATGAGTTGAATGTCAGTGGCTGTGTTCTAAATTGCAAACTAAAAAGGTAAATCAGCGATTAAGTACAGTATATTATAAGCAACAGACTTTTACACTGGACTCATTTTGACCTTCATGATTACGTCATGGTGTGAGCTTTAGCCAAAACAAAGGAAAGACTAACTCAGGTTTGCAGACTAAAGTTACTACACATTGCAACATTTAGCTGTGGTTGCTAGCATCAAATAGGTAATGGTTCAAACTTTAAAATGTTATCACATATACAAAATAAAAGTATTGGACTGACAAACGTCAAAAATGCTCACATTCGCGAATTCTTAGAATAACATATGGTTTTGTGATGCCCAACTCATCACAAAGAAGAAAATGTGAGGGTTCTCTCGTAACTCACATTTCCACCGTAGATGATCCTTTTAGATTATCCATCTGGTTATTGTTAAAAAAAAAAAGTATTTTATCTGACATAAATGCATATTTGGCTGTTGGGGATTTACAGTAACCTCACTTATCATACTCAGCTGATTTTTTTTAACCAGTTTAAGTTAAAAAAGTCATTGTGAATTCTTTGTGAAATGTTATTTTTGATTAAATCAATGTGGTAACATCAGGATTACATCATGGTGTTAGCTTGAGCCAAATCAAAGGAAAGACTATATCAGATTTCTAGGCTCAAGTGACTACACATGGCAAAATGTAGCTATGGTTGCTAGCATCAATGATGCAAAAATAACATTGATGTTGAAATAACATCAATGTTATTTTTGTGTGGTCACAGATGAAAGGCAAATCTCGTGCTTTTCACTGTTGGAACACTCGTTACTCCACTTAGCTCTCTAGTCAAGTGTTCATGACCATGAGAATGCACGGACATTACCAAAACTTTGAAACTGATCAGTGCATGGTTGATTTGTTTTTGGGTAAAAAGTTCGGGTACCTTAGGAAATACATTTAGGAAATAGAATGTGCTCTGTTTATTTGAATGCATGCAAGGAAAATAATTGGTCCCTAAAATTGAAGAAAGTGTGGCTTAAAGAAACTTGACTATCAATTACAGCTACAATAAAGCCTTTTATATTCTAAAAATGATGAAAGGTTTATAGGTTTATATTAAATAGAATCAGTGTAGCACTAATTATTACAGTACAGGGGGATTACAGTTAAAAGAAACACAAATTAACCCTGGGAATTGTCTAAAAGGATCCTTTGCTTTAGCTTTTATTTATTCTACATGAGCTGCAAATCATATTCCATAAATAGTAGTTTTGTGTTTTCCTTGCAGCAAAGCCCAAAAGGAGGAAAAAACACACGGTCCACAATTGTTACAGAGTGTTAGTGCAGAGGAACACAGTGCCACCTCCTCACCAATGAACAGCTCAGTTCATCTAAAGTCCATTAAAGCATAAGCAATACTTCAGTTCAACCAGCACTACGGTGGATGCTGGTCGTCGTTTTTTTTCTTCTTTAGATTCATTTCGTGGCCTAAACTTATTCACATGTCCCTTCAGGGTCTGTGCAGCAAAGAGGAGTGAAAACACAGCGGGAGAAAGAGAGTTAGCAGTAAACTGGGTTCTCAGGCAGCGCTGTGTTTTTAAGAGCAAAACGACTTTTCCAAAATAAATAGATCTGTGTCGCGGACTGCTAGGAGAAACGCCCTCGGTTCAATAATTAATTCCCGAGTCGAGGGTTTTGGAGAGCCGCTGATTGGGCTGATTCTTTTTTTTTATTCTGTTATGATACAAAGGAGGCCGTTTGAAGTAATTTGTCCCAGAGAGAGCTGCTTGGAATACCATACATGCTTTGATTTAGCAAAGCAAATTTAATTTTGTTTGCTTTATGCAAACCAGCCAGGGCCGCGGGGGTTTCTCTGATTCCACCAGAGGGGTGATGGTGGTTGTGGTGGTGGTGGTGGTGCTGATGATGGTGGTAGTGGGGGGGATGCACATAACAGAATCACGCTGCTGCCACTAATATATAATACACACTCATACACACAGCGCATGCAGTGAGCGGCAACAGATCAAGAGTACAAAGCCTATTCCCCCCCAACACACGCACACACCAATCCCTTTGAAATCAAAGCTTAAAATAATTGTTTGTGCGTTGTGTTTTGTTTCACTCTATCCGTCTATTATTAGTGTTACTGGTATTATTCCTATCATGTTGTTTTAGCTGCCTGCTCTCGCTGCTTGCCGGGGTTTTGTTTTATGCCGCTAATGAAAGCTTCTCTCCCCGCTTTTGTTCTGCTTCTGGTTTTTTTTCCAATACGTGAATGGAATACATCTGTTTATATCTATGCCTGATATTTCCTGAGACCCCCAACAGCACGATAATGAAGAGGCTACTTGTGATTCAGTAGTTAAGGGGTTTTTTTCTTTACAAATTTGTGCAAAAGCATTAAGATATACCTTAACAAATGTGACCAGGCGTTCGTTATGTATTGCAGTTATGTCATTAATGATAGAGTCGTTAATTACCTTTCTTGTGTTCTGTGCTGTCCGTGTACAGATGTTACACAAACAGTGGAGGTATTTCATCTCCGAAAGAGAGAAGGCTATTCAGAACAGGTGGCAAAGCGGTTTTCTCATACTCCATTCAACTCGTTTTTTCTTTTAAAGGAACAATAATGAGTGGATAAAGCAGAAAAACCCAATTTCCTTTATGCTTTTTATATCCCGCAAAAGCCCTCGTTGACGGCCCTTTGGTCTTTTGTTATAGAAAACTGAGCTAATATCCTCCAGCTCTCGGCGCAGTTTAAAGGTCTTAATTGGATTCCATTAGTATATTGCTTGACATGACACTTGAGTCCGCTCTATTAGAATTCCCCTGCCTGGGATTAGAAAGAAGACTTTTTTCTGCATTCGACTCTCTGGGCTCTTTTGTTACATCTCAAATATTCTTTGTTGGATTCACAGTTTTTCAGTGACACCATTATTAAAACCGTGAGCTTGACTTAAACAGGTGCTTTTATGTCTAGAGGACCTGCTGTAAAGGTATGGCATTGTCTCATCGGTGCAGTTTATGTATCAATAAACGCCTTAATACAGTATGAGCATAACTGATAGAATGTGCTGCTGCCCCATAAAACTCCTCCATCCTTTTTCCATACAAGACCAGAGCCCAGGTTCGGCTCCCCTGCTGAACTTCAGTGTTGAAGTGTTTCCTCCGTGTTTTCACGCGGTGTAGAACAAGGGCCAAAGGAAAGGTGGTTTGATGATTTCTTTGTTTCATGTCTCCTGACCCAGTCCTGAGCTGACGTGGAGAGATGTTCAGCATCTGATCGCCAACACAGCACAGATCCCCGACCCCAAAGAGCCTGGCTGGAACATCAACGCTGCAGGATACCATGTTCACCATAGGTACTGTGTTACATCCAATCTTTTTCAAGACACATGTTGGGTATGATTATTGGGGTTACTTTCAATCCTAGAGTCCAGCCTACATTCTGCCCACTTCCTAAATGAGACTAACATGTAAACTGTTAAAAACCAGATCACCACTTTGGTTCTTTAATAGCATAGTGATCTACCATGCTAAGCTAAAACCCATGATTAGTTGTTGCTATGGATATCTAAGAGGCATTCGACAATCATGGTTGTGTACTTTTTAAGCAATAGTTTGATATTCTGGGAAATGTGTTTTTGCATTTTCTTTTATATTTATATTTAGAAGATATCAGTCTTATATCTCAAGAGTAAATAGGATGCTACAGCCAGTAGCAGTTTAGCTTACAGTAGCTTAGCATAAGATTTCCCAAAAAGTTGTCCTGACTCTCCCAAAACACAGTGAACAAAACAAACAACTAAACAACCAGTTCCTTCAAAACTTATAATATCTCATATATTCAGTCCGTTCAAACTATTTCTTAGCCAGTCAACAACTGTATGGTTTCCTGGAAACCACCAAAGACTTCATGAAGTCACTGCTCCACGACAACAAATCCTTTGGTACTACAATTCACCCGGTTAGCTACTTCCCCCTCTTTCTAGTCTCTTTTGCTAAGTTAAGCATCTTCTTGTCGATCTCTTGCTACTCCTACTGATACTCTCAACTCATCTTTTGAGATGTTGATGCACATAAATGCTATATGGAACACTAATATTGATATAGAACCCTTGGAGGAGTGTCAGGCAGGGGTGTTTGGGAGAGAAACTCCCTCTGCGGGGACGTATGGTATTTTGGCTTTTGCAGACCATTTACATGCACTAAAACCTATAAAACACACTACAGGAAAGGGAAAACCCCAAAAGGCATAATATAATGCCCTTTAACATCTCCTCGTATCACTTCATTAATCTGGGAGGAAAAAAATGTAATACTTATAAGCTTCTGAATGCTACATAAACAACCTCAGTTCAAAAAAACCCTTCAGATTGTAGTTTGGAATTAAACTGAAAAGTCTGTTGTATATGAGTGATACTGAAGTGCGTTTTGGGTGTTTTATAGATGTGTTTCCCTCTAGTGTTTTACCTTAACTGCTTGTCTAAAATAATAGCTGCAACAGTTTTATGTATCAAACTGAGGAGTTACTTGTGCTAAGTTTACTCCAGTAAACAATCCTCGACGATCACACTGTCAGTGTCATCTTCCATTTGTTTACTGCTGTATTTGCCACGTGCACATACACAACTTTAATGTGAACACTCTCCTCGTATAAAGCGCTTCAACCACAAAAAGCATCTGTTTTATGACAGTTGAGACAGGTGATCTTGTCCGGGGAGGAGTGTCATTGTAATCCTCTAATGTTATTATCACACCCACAGCGTGTTTGAGTGTCTGCACCTGCTCTGATTTATACACACAGAGGCTGGAGGAAATGGAGCTTCTCCCTGTGACTGAATGAAGCATGAATCTGGGGAGGGAGGGAGCGCGAGTGAGCCCCATGCACCTCCAGACATCGTATAAACGCTTTTACAATGCTTTTACAATGTCAGCCGGGCGATGACATATCGGTAATCAGTCATAGCGTTTGTGATGTTTTTCCTCTGCTCTCTGTCTCACTCACCTTAACATTTCCTCTCCCCATCCTGACTCTTACTCACTGTCAACACCCCTCTTTCTGTTCCCTGTTTCATCCTTTTATTCCCTTCTTGTTTCTCTCCTCCATCCCCTCTATTCGCAGCATGCCTTGTAATAAAATAGATTGTAATTACTGTGTTGCTGAGAGAAGAATGGATTAATTAAAACATAATGATGCCGATCACACCAGCGGGCGTTTTTTGAAATCTGTCCATTTAGGGGCTGCGGCTGAGGACTCGTAATGCCCAGATCATACTGCAGCGGCCACGCTAATTATGAAGAATGGTTTATTGCATGGGGAAGGAAGGATGGACTGGACTAGTGCAATGAGCACAGGGTCACTTAACATCAATGAGGTTGTTACAATGCATTAAAGATTAGATGTGATATCTGTAATGAGAGGAACCATGTTTAGGGAAATTGAAGATAACACTTAATGCTTATTGGCTTTAGTGGGAACTAAGTGATATTTATTTGGATTCTGTAGGTGTTTGAGTCTGATGAAGGTGAAATAGCTAAGAGGCATGCAAACAGACATAACAAACAAATGAAATGTTCTCCAATTTCACAACACATTCTTTAAAGACATAATATGCTCGTTATAAGGTTAATATTTGTATGTTGTGCCTTTACTGGGACAAAAAACTGTTTATTTTTCTTATACTGCCTGAGCTGCAGCACCTCTTTTGACCCTCTGTCCGAAGCCAGAGCCCAGTCTCCAGTCTGATCCTAGCCAATAGAAGCGCGAGTGTTACTTAGTGATGTGACTGGAGGGTTTTCAGGCAGGAGGGGAATTTTTGGGAGACACACTCCCACTGGAGGGAAAACCCAAGGAAGTATAAAAGGGCCCCAGTAATTAATTTTCTTGTGTCCCTTGGAAACTTCCATTGTCTTGCCTTTGACTTGAAGTATTTAAGGACTGTCTATGGGTTTTCAAAGTGGAAGATGTTTTCTTTATTTGCATATTTGTATTGCGTAAAACGTAGTTTATTTGTCTCTTTTCTGCAACTTTAGATTGTGGTCTCAAGTGATAATTGCTCAATCCAAATTCAGATAGACATCTAGATTACATCTAGTCTAGATTGGATAGACATACTGTTTGTGGAGAGCAGACATTCCTCTGTTTGATTGAAAGCTTTCAGCATGACGTGTTGGAGATGATATCACAGCAGTTATGAACACTATGTTATTTGAGAATCCCCCCTACACTGGTATGTTCTGCAGTGGAAAATGACATAGAGAATTGATCCGGTACCAAAAGGGAGGCATCTCATGCTTTGAAAACATCTAGCATTTACCTACAGTTTGATGACATTAGCCATTATAAGCTAATGGGGAATCCCAGCCAAAGATGCCCCATAGCAGGAAAAGGCTGAAGTGTGTGTGAGCAACAGTGTTCTACGATTTTAAATGAAGAAGTATGAGGAAGAATGTGTAATTCCTTCCTTAGAAAGTAACACAATTACACTTTAAACAAGGAAATAGAATGAAGATACTAATTATAACCTCTTTAAAAATGCCACAGGGTTGGGTTTGAGGACACAGTAAGAGAAGCATGGCTTTGTGAAAGATGAAGGAAAATAATTCCATATAGATGTTGGGGGGTTGGCATTGATGTGTGTGAATGTATATGTGTGTGTGTTTGGGGATTTGGGGGGCTGTTGGATGGGTGGTTGCCTTATCCCAGAGTTCCCATCTGTGTGACCTCCATATGGAATGGGAGGTTTAGAATATGTGATGTTGGGAAGTGCCCCCCCCCCCCCCCCCCCACCCATAACATCCTCAGCTCCCCCTGCCATGACGACAATAAACATGTCAGCCGCCACACGCCAGAGCAATCTGCAATCAGATTTACTGTGCATGAAATATGGTGGTGCTTTTATTGGTCCAAAGACTTGTCACTCATAATTTATAGGCTGTTGCCAGGCCGGCTGTGATGTCAGTGAGCTCCCAGCACCCTCGGGAGAATCAAAAAGGGGGAAAGAGATAGGGGTGAGGGGTTGTGGTTAGGTGGGGGGTTTAGAGATATAAGAGGACAGAAAATCTCTGTGTGTGTGCGAGCAGAAAAAAGGGAATGAGGGGGGAAAGGTGATGGAAATGGGTGTAAAAGGGGGAAAAAATAACACGCATCCATCCTCTCCTCTCTGTGGTGAGTTTATCAGGGTGAGGGAGCGAGAGTGTCAGTTTTTTCCAGGGCCTGCACAAATGGATCTCCCCCTCCCCTCCTCTTCTCTCCTCCAGCGATGCTTGCTATCCTTTGAACACTGACACCTATTGATCACATGGTTGACGGAGGAAAAATCTTCTTTTTTTTAATCTGCGATTCACATCTCCACTTGAAGCCTCGCTGACCCAGAAATAGAAAGTCTGGAGTTGCACCGGAGGGATGACGTACGGAGAAGAAGCAGGATGTCCAAACAGGCTTAATTTCATTTAATCTCTTCTGATAGCATAGGTGAAACTACAGTAATTATCCTGTGGGAGATTTAGATAGAAAATAACAGCGGCGGGGTAGATCAAAGAAACTCTGCCCTCTCTGCAAAGACAAAGTGAAAATCAAGGAGAATGCATGAGTGGTAAAACGCTATCTTGCAAAAAAAAAAAGGAACTTGTATGGCATTAAGAAATGAGATAAGATTCAATCCCTCTTTTGAAAAATGATACCCAGCTCACAGAGAACTATTAGAATGTTTACATTTGCGGCATTTTGTTCCATATCAAAATAATTAATTGCCTCCATTTTCAAATTAAAAGTACATTACAACACAATTAAGGATGCAAATGAGTCTGGGCCTGTCACGAGGAGCCGGGGAAAAGTGAAAGAGTGACGGCGCTGATGTATGAGCGTTTGCGTGCTTTTTTGTGTATTAGGTGTGTCGCAATGGATCATTGTGTAAGAGCATGTGTGTGTGTGTAAAAAATGCTGCCTTTATTGAAGAAGATTGCCGAAAATGCATCAGCATAGGGAAATAAATCAGAGCTCTGCGGTGATAAACAACAGAGTAATTAGGTCACTCTTGCCTCAGTAACTGATCGACCAGAGGAGCAGATACTATGTTATTCCTATTGTGTTAAAGGCTTCTGTCAGCAGTCAAAAAAAAAAAATCCCCCAACATAAACACACACTTTTACACACACACATTTCTCTATCCCTGCCTCTTTTCAAGGGGCTCTGACCTCCAACGAGCCTGTTCCGTAAAAGATGTCTACATCGCGCCAGAAACCTGGGACAGTAAAGCATAATTTTGTCATAACCTTCCCTCTTTGGAGGGAAAACAGATATAAAAGTATATAGCCTGTGGTTTACGGCGAGTCCCCCTCACCCAGCCTGGCAGCAGCACGCAGGGCTGATGGATGCCGGGCGTCGGCCCACTTTTAATTGCTCGTAAATTTTTGATCCAGGGAAAACGCCACGTTCTCCTTGTCCCTCGGCGACATGGGTGACGGAGCCGCTCAGGAGGGAATAAAAGAGCCTCGGTTAGGAACACAGAAAAGATGGGATACACAGAGACACAGCAACACTCTTCGAGAGATACATCCACTTCAGTATCTCAGGTCAGGATGTAGAAGACTTTGTGAGTTCATAAGTATAAGTATGATTCACTTTGAGATAAGGAAAATTCCTCTACAGTTTTTTACAACAACGAAACAGAAAAGACAACCTTTCATTAAATGTTTTTTTTTATAAAAGATGCCAAATGCCATCCTTATCTTCTAAATATTAACATCGTTTCCCTATAATTTGAACAGCAAATATGTTTTGTAGGAAACATAATGCAGTTCAGATTTTTAAACCAACTTGATAAGTAAAGATTTCTAATCTGTTAACACACAGTATGTTAATACTAATACTTCACTTTCAATAAAAAAGTATTTTCAAATAGTAAACTGAATACTATTAAAGCTTTTGGGGGGTTTTCTGTAGTGTGTTATATAGGTTGTTGTGTATGCTAACATCTTTAAGTTCCCTCCAGATGGAGTTTCTACCCCGGAAACACCTCTATTGGACTCCTTTGTTTACTACCGTAACATAATAACGTCACTATGTGACACTCGTGCCTCTATTGGCTAGCGTGCCAACAAAGTGTACATGATATGCTAATGTCGGGACATCTCTAGGCAATAGACCAATAACAACAAAGCCGGCCAGCCATCCAATCAGAGCAGACTGGGCTCTGGTTTCAGACAGAGGGTGAAAAAAGGTACTGCATCACAGGCAGTATGAGAAAAATAAAGAGCTTTTTGAACATTAAAGCATGGAGACATGTCAAAGTAGAGGCACAAAATACAAATAGGAACCTGAAACTGAACAGAATATATCCTCTTCAAATGTTGGTCTCAGTGTGGATCACTACCACACATCAGTTAGCTATAGCCCTTTCTTTTTTATATAAGTAGAGGTATGATCGAAGGAAAGAAAGGTATTGTACTTTTTACTCCATTACTCCCGCAGAGACTCATTGCACAAACCGTCCTTGTGAAGCACTTACTGTGGCTGAAGAAACCTCTATCTAAAAGGACCCTCTAACAATGTGCAGTAAGCTGCATTTGCATACAGCTCTCCTTCTCTTCGTTTACTGTGGAACAGTCCTTTAAGTGCCCGTACAGCGTTGACAGTAATGGAGATGGGATTGAAAAATGGGGTTTAAAAACCATCTCTGCAGACTTGTGACTGTTGCCAAGCCTAACAGATGCTCATCTGATCAATTTCTTACCCCGTTTGTCTTCCTCGCGGGATGAAAATAGAGGAGATAAATATAGGTTCATCCCACCATTTGCTTGTTCGTTGTGGTAAGGTTCGACATCCTGCCGAGGATTTTGATTATTTCCCTCTAGTGTGTCAGACTCTGTCTAGCCCCAGATCTCTATCACTATTTTCTCCTTTTTTCTGTCTTTGTTGCTTTTTTCTCTCCTCCTCCACCTGCTGTTTGTGTTGTTCCAGTCTCATTTGGCGGGTTTGAACTCACCAGGTTTGGCCTGTTGTGACCTATTTCCTTCTCTCATCGATCCCGACTCTGTGTCCCCCCCCCTCTCCCCCATGGTGGTCAAAATCAAGACACATGCTGATCATCCACTGGTCACATTGCGGGCCAGAGGTCAAAGGGAGCTGGCACTGATCATCGTTGCATCTGAATGTGTGTGTGTGTTTGTGTGTGTATGGACAGTAATAAAGGTTCTACTTTTTGAGTTCCATCAGACAAAATCCTGCGTGTATAAATCACTTTAATCCATCATATACGTGTTGCTGACAAAACAGGTTTTAATTATACAGTTTTTTCCTTTACCTCGATTTAAATGGGGGTGTAAATTAATATACATGCATTACTGATAGAGGAAGCTCTGAACAGATACAAATATGTGCAGTTATCGTATTTATCAATGTTTTTTTACCTTGTTTAGAAAAAAAAGGGGGGGGGGAGTTCGGGAGATTACCCTTGCAGGCACAAAAACCAATATCACACACTACATGAAAGGGAAAACCCCCAAAAGCCCCACCAAATGTGACATAAATGGACAGAATCTCCTAGTAGTGAGAGTATCCACTTTACCACAGTTTTCGCATCATGATGATGGTCATCCATCCATCCCCTTATTTCACCGTTATAGTGACTTTGGTACAGTCCTCCTGGAGGCTGACCAACACACAGCCCCAGAGCGCTCCTCCACTGGGCACAAAGGGAGAGAGACGGGTGAGTCTGATCAACCCCAGCAGTGTCAGCCCAATTACTCATTCTCTTAAAGGGCTATTAAAACATAATTGCCCGGCGATTTACATCCAAGTTAACGTGGCCCTGAGATAATTTATTATTTTCCATAAGCCCTTTCTTTTGTGTGCTGACTGAAAGAGTATTGAGGGGGGGAGAAAGAGAGGGAGACTGTAATTTCCTGAGTCATGAAGAAAGGCATGTTGGCAGCCCGGTGTAATTGTTTAAACCCCACTCTCAGACACCTTCCAGTCACCCCCTTTTAATCCTCGTTATCGCTCTCATTAGCCCGGGGTCAGGGGTCAGCCAGCTCCCCCTAGAAACACAAACATAGAGCTGGGAAGAGGGAGGGGTGGATGGTGGGAGGATAAAGCTGGGGTGGAGATAGACATTTCCAACTACAGTACTGGCTAGATGTTCCACTAACTGCTTTACCCACCTTTTTATTAGTTACTTTCCAAAAATGTACATGGTTTAATTTTTTTATATTGATTATAGCTATGTGATATGCAGAAATACCAACAAATATTCAAAGTTGGGTTTTGATTTGTATTCAACCTTGAACAAACTAGCCAAACATATTTTTCAGTGAAAGCTGTGGTTCTCTTTCGTTATAATTTTAATATCATTTTTTTTTTTAATCAGAAAAGCCTTAGACGGTCTATATTTTAAATAAAAGTAACTAAATGTTTACATCAGTCAAGTAACTATATAAATTAAATAATTCCTCAGTGTCAATACACTCATTCCTCCAATAGCAGTTTATGTTTGAGACAATATGCCGCAATTTAACATACGTATGTTGCAAACCAAGCTTAACTTAAAGACAGCTTTCAGATTAGTTATTTTAAAAATAGTGCATGTGTAAAACTGAGCAATATTGATGATAGACAATGTTTGTGCTAGTTGATCAGGTGCATTGATTATTATTGAGTATTGGCTTGATACTCACAAGGTGTTACTGTTGTGCAAATTACAGTAAAGAGCAGAGTTCAGCCCTGGCACAGAGAGCAGGGGAGAGGCTGCAGAGTGCTAATCAATTACACCAAAACATTTAATAAGTACCAATGAAACAAGCAGTAACGTCCAGATTATCAATACAAAAAAATGTATTCTTTAGACTCCTTTAATAAAGTGTTTTGGTACCCATCCCTACTTCTGATACATGATTTTAATTGTGTAATACTCAGAATATGAACTTTGCCTTGTTTGCTGCTAGAGGCTGTTACTGTGGTGTTTTTGTCTTGAAGTTGGGACATTTGTTATTTGGTCCATGTTATTCTCTGCTTCTTCTTATATACAGTTGGGTTGAAATACAACATAAATGCCTATTTGGGAATATATGTTGACCTCTTTTCTGGAATACACCTTTAAAATACCTATTTTTTTCAGAGGGCACATATTACATGCTAACTAAGCTTTAGTTCTGTGGAGTTGGAACCATTATAACTAAGGAAACCAAACAAAAAGCTGAACATATGGAGAA
This sequence comes from Eleginops maclovinus, assembly GCF_036324505.1. Lineage (NCBI taxonomy): Eukaryota > Metazoa > Chordata > Actinopteri > Perciformes > Eleginopidae > Eleginops > Eleginops maclovinus. The sequence continues at coordinate 21,110,154 of NC_086351.1, read as the reverse complement.
TTGTCCACTGACCAACCACAGGATGCTACTGACTTTATGTAGATGATACTAACCTACAGCGAGGTGGCCCCCGTTGAATTTTCATCAAAATGTGCCCACTCATTTCCGTTTTTCTCTTTGTTTAAAATGTAACTGTTATAAGACAACTTTAGTGTCTATGTGTGTCCGCTTTTACTTTACTATTAATATACAGTTTGAACTTAACGTAACAAAACAATTCACACATTATTTATTGTTCTTTTCTTCCTTGGTCATTACATCTATCTCTGATCCTGCTCACCTCTGCTCTGTCTGCAGGAACCACAACCTTGTTTTCCCCCCAGTGTCCCTCTCTAATTGAAGCTAATAAAGATCAATTAAAGTCATTAAGGGTTTTTCCTAAATGAGGCTGGCTACTAAATGCATTAGCAGATTATACAGTATGTCTTTCTCAATATAGATGCTATATTTGTCTCTCTCTCTTTATCCTTACATTGCATGCACTGGGGACTGTCGGGGTCTTCGGGGGGCCAGGGTCTTTCGAGGGTCACATCAATGAACACTACTCCTGGCTGTTGTTGGAGCAGACATTTACTACATCTGAGGCCAATACCAGTATGTCTGCATATGCGTACTTTAAAGTAGAAAAAGGATTTCCACATACCCTTTTGCTGAGCAGTGTGTTATATTAAAGGACACGCTGTAGATTACCATAAGACCAATCCACCAGTACTCAGCGTTACTGCATTATCCAGCTACTGTAGCACTAGAGCTCTATTTTTACTCCAGATTCAACAGCAAACAGGCGATGTGACTGAGTGATAAGAGAGATGAGGGAGAAGTGACCCATTCACAGGACAGCAGGGAGCCTAATGGTGCTACCAGGAGCTGTCTGGCTGTGTGTGTGTGTGTGTGTGTGTGTGTGTGTGTGTGTGTGTGTGTGTGTGTGTGTGTGTGTGTGTGTGTGTGTGTGTGTGTGTGTGTGTGTGTGTGTGTGTGTGTGTGTGTGTGTGTGTGTGTGTGTGTGTCTGAGAGGATAAATGTTAACATCTCAATGTGCTTGCAAATCCTCTACCTGTGAGAATACAATGTGCGTGTGTGACTAAGAAACCCTTTCTCCTACAAAATCATTCATATACAATTATGGGAACCAAGGGAATCTCTTTCTTATAACATCTTTTTGCAGGTTTTTACCATTCAGAGTTCATATGAATATGTATTTATAGGTGCAACTGTCACCAAAATGTATTTCCCACTGGGATTAATACAGTTTCTGGATTGATTGAAAAAATTAAAGAAAAGAAAATGAAAAATGCAACAAAACTACTCACTTAAAGGTGCCATAGAATGGAAAACTGTATTTACCTTGGCATAGTTGAATAAGGAGAGTTCGTACATTGAACTGACATACCGAGATCCTCAAACACCATTGTTTCCTCCTTCACGTGCAAATCATGAATATGCATATCACAGCAGTAAAACAGTTGAATTACAACAATCCCTGTGTGTTACGTCACACACGGTAGTCCAGACCCAACGTTTCCGCTACTGGAAACACTAACGCTAACACTTACCACTCCGTAACGTTGCTCTCCAATCTCCGACCAACTGGTTGTTCTTCAAATTCACCAACTCTGAGGCAGCCATGGAATGCTCCTTGTAAACCAGCCAATCAGAGTAGAGCTCTTCCTAATTATTTAAATGAGCCCCCAAATAAGGCAATTCAGCTTCATTCCAGGACCAAATCATAGGATTGTAAATGAGCCTGAAAAACCGTATCTGGACAGTTTTTGGATCAACGAAAGTTATATACCTTCTTTGTAGAAATCAGAGAACAATTTAAAATACCAGATAGATGCTTTCTATGGCACCTTTAAGTCAAGATAAAAAAAAACATGGTTTGACGTAAAATAGTGACGTTGGTTCATTTAAGTTACCGACAAACATTTAAAATAGACAATAAGGGTTTTCATTATTCCAGTCTTGTGTTTGTCCCAACTTTACATTACATATCATTGTATTTAGCAAGTGTTACTTTTCTTTTTCTATTGTCCAAGTTGTAAGCGGAACAAGTGGGTTTTCAGTTTGCGACAGAAGATATGTAGACTCTCCGCTGTCCTGATAGCAGTGGGAAGCTGGTTACACCTTTTGGAGGCAGGATAGCAAAAAAGCCTGCTTTGTTGAGGGGAACCTGGATCCAGTTCGCAGTGAGTGAGTAGCAAGTTGTTTGGATGAGGAAGAGCGAAGTGTGCCTGCTGGAATGTATGGTTTGACCATGTCTTGTATATAAAAAGGACCGGTCCCTTCACAGCTCAGTAGGCCAGTACCAGTGTCTTGAATTGTATTCTGGCAGCCACTGGTAGCCAGTGAAGGGAACAAAGGAGCTGAGTAGTGTGGAATAACTTTGGTAGGTTGAAGACCACTCTGGCTGCAGCATTCTGAATTAGCCGTAGAAGTCGGATGGCACTTGCCGGTAGACTGGCCAGCAGTGAGTTGCAGAAGTCACGGCGTGAGATGACAATACCCTTGACCAGGACCTGCGCCGCCTACTGTGTCAGTAAGGGTCGTATCCTCCTGATGTTGTAGAGAGAGTATCTGCAGGAGCGAGTTGTAGCAGCGATGTTAGAAGTTAAGGAGAGTTGGTCGTCCAGTATCACACCCAGGTTCCTTGCTGTCCGATTAGGGGAAACAACAGAGGTGCCAATGTTTCACAGAAAGGTCATGGATAGGAGAGTCATAACCTGGGATTAAAAGCAGTTCAGCCTTGTTGAGATTGAGCTTCAGGTGGTGAGCAGACATCCGATATCAGCCTGACAGGCAGAGATTTGTGTGACCAAGTAAGTTTCAGACCATGTAAAGTACAGATTTAGTTGGGTGTCATCTGCATATCTGTGTTAGGTGTCTTTTGAGATAGCCAAGTGAATTGGTGTGCAGAGTAAAGGGGAGAGGACCAAGGACTGACCCCTGTGGGAACCCATGGAGGAGTTGACGTGAGTCACAGATCCTCTCCAAGTTACACTGTAGCAACATAACATCTACCTTATGGGAACGTGCCGTACACATATTAGGAACCTGGAAAATGAAGAAATAATGCATTTTTTCTAAATAAATGTAGTGGAGTAAAATGTACAATATTTGCTTCCAAACTGTAGTGGAGTAATATGTTTAAAGTAGCATGAAAAGGAAATACTCAAACAAGTACTACAACTCAAAAATGTACTTGAGTACAGTCCTTAAATGGACTTTGTTACTTTCCAACACAGAGTAACAGTGTAGGTTTTCATTTATCTGTGAGTTAAACCACAGTTCCACAACCACGTATGTGTTTGAGTTTCATAGTTTGTCCTGCTTCATGTGCCCAACTGCAGTTTCAGTCCAGCATAGCAGGCAGTCTTGAGCAGAGATAATGCGAGTTAACTCCCGATCAGTCAGACTAGGCTCCACCTCCCTCTCCATATGGCCACAGAAATCCTCCTCTGCCTCCCTAGGCCTCTGCCTGTAAAAGGCAATTGTGTGGAATGTGTAGGAATTAAGTGTCCCATCATTCAGTGCAGACATGCAATTAAAAGAGCTGCTGTCGTCACTCGCGGTACACATCGCGTGAGTCATGTCGCTATAACTCAACGTAGTGGACGCCTGCCTTTTTTGTTCTTAAGAGGGAGGAGTAAACACATAGACAGACACATATTTAACAGCCTCACACACTTACTGTCTCCCATCTGCTGTACACACTCATTTACACAGACACTCACAACCATAAACAGCCAAATCTTACCTGATACAATACATAGATTTCAATATAAGTTAAATAATTATCGGTTGATATATTAATTCCTCCCAAACATATTGGTTCTGAAGTTATGTTTTCTTCATTGGACGAAATGATTTGTTAAAAGTCAACAATCCCCAATCTGCTTCATATTGGACTGCCAATACTTTCACAAAATCCCCTTTTACCCGATTTCTACTCAAATTGAATTGCCAATAGACTATTTTCCATTTTTAGGAAAGTAAGCTTTTCTGTTTTTCTTTCAGTTGTCTCATGTTAAACATCACCAAAACGCCAAATAGCAGAGTTAGTGAACAGTTCTTTTCTAGCTGTTACTTTTAACAGTCTCTTTTTCTAACTCAAACCATAGCATGGTGATTGTTGAAACAGTGGATAGACTAACAAAGATGGTTTTGATGAGTTTTAATTTGTTTCTGTTGGGTGAGTTTCTGTAACTGAGCTTGCACCCACATGGTTCATCCGCAGTAATTGGACAGCTGTGCACAGGTGAGAAAGCAAGCAGGGTTTCTTACTGAAGTAGTTATTTTCCATTTATAACACAACTACTTCATCACTTTTTGTGTTTGAAACTGAGTGCTGCATTATGAATAGCTTCCAGGAGAGACTGTATGTAAATGTGCGCCGTAATTTTGGGATTTTACTAATATGGCCAGTATTTGACTTACTTCCATCTTCATAGAGACAGTTGCAAACCAGTTTTTTTCTGGCTCAACCGGGCCCCTACTTTGTGTTTGCCATGTTGTTGTGATCACAAAGGAAAATACAATGCAAAAACATAGGTCTCTGACATTTTCTATGTGACTTGGGACTGCTTCTATGTGCTAAACATGAACTAATATGTGTATATATAAAATGATATTGGTTCATAACAACCATTTTCCCCATAATATGGTATAAGATGCTTATACCCTGTTTCTGAATCTGCCTTGGCTTGAATCCAGTTTTTCAGACTATAAATTCATTTTCAGTCCTTTCTTTTTTTTAATTTGAATGTTATTGACAATTACATTTCTGCTACGTGCCACCATGTTAGGATTGGGTTACCAAGTCTGTTACTCAGACATGCAAAACAAAATAATTGTACGATGCTTCCATTAGTATGAGGACTGTAGATTATCTACCCATCTCTAAAACTTTAATCAATCTTGCAATGAATAACTTCAAGGCCAGAATGAACAAAAGGAATAATTATAATCAATTACAATTCTTTAATCATACATGTAGGCTTGTGAGTAATTGTAATAACACAGACTACCCTTAAACTCGCATGTGCGCACATACAGTACCTTGGTATACAGATGAATATGTGTGAATGTACAAGGTGTGCATTAAAAGTCAAGAGATGGCGATTATAAAAATGTTGACATTCAACGAAAACGAAGGTCTTGCAGATCACATAAAAATGATGGATGTTTACAAGCAGAGTGATTGATTTTCTGTGTATGTATATTTTGAATGTGTGTGTACACAGTGAAAACGTATTTGCATAACTTCGTTTATACAGTGCTTTTAGTAAACGCTGAACAAGTCTCATCAAGTTGGATAATGTTTTCTAAATGCTGGGTGCGCATGTTCTGGCCCATTTGTGTTTTTTTATTTGCATCATTCAGAAGCTGAAGCGCGGAAGTGTCTTGGGCCGCTGGAAAGCGTTTGCACCTGTCGGCCATGTTGCAATACTGTACTTTAGTAACTATTTAATGTGGTTGCAATAAAAAAACACATTGTAATGTTTTAGTTTAACTTTTATAGTTGAACCAAGTTCCTCCGCTGAGATAAAGGGTAATATTTTCCTACCGGCCTAAAGAGAAACATTAAAAGAAGCAAATGTGCCATAAAAAACCACACATGATGATTTAATCCAAAATACAAGTATACTATGTGCAGCACTTAGACCCAGAATGACCTTACACATAAAATAAATGGAAACAATTCTCATGGCTCCACACTACCCAAAGAAGCAGTAGAGTTTGTCTCTAGTGTTTCCACGAGTTTGATACTATCTCTTGTGATAGCTCATATCAGTCTGTTCACAGAACTAAGCCTGAGTGGGCTACAGTGTAAATATCCCAGACCTATTATTACTCCAACAAAACGTTCCTCGCTGTTGTCAAGCCACTAAGTACAAAATGGTGAATTGCAGACACGAAGAGAGATAATTGCCACTCAGCCTGGAAATTTGGCAAGCGTCTTCCCCACGAGACCCGGATGAAATGGTGCTTCAACCCCCGAAACTGTCATTCTTAATGAAATGGTAATTACAAACCCAGCGGAACAGCTGAGGGGCCTGCCGGGGCCCACGGAGCCCAACTACCAGAATAAACCTGCTACAACAACCTGCAGAGAGGAGGGAGGAAGGGAGGAATGAGGAGGGGGGAGAGAAAGATGATATAAAGCGAGAGAGGGCTTCAGGTAGGCAGTAACACCAATAATCTGAGATTTATTTCAGTTGTGAAATGTAATACACACTCCAGGTTGGAGTGTGCTGTACACTGGGACCCTCATCAATAACGCCGGCTGTGTGGAAGGCAGGAGGGGAGGTTGGTTAAAAGCGCCCACACAGCCTGGGTAATTGATTGCTTTGTAAGTGAACGTGTCTTTAACCTTTGGGAGGTCAGGCCCAGTCGGACACCATCAGTCCTGCCTGGGGTTGAACCGCTTCCAGCCGTTTGTCTTCCGCTGCTCCCTCGTCTCAGGGCCGATTTGTCAAGCATGAGATGTTTTGGGTGTTTAGATTACAGGCGAGATGGGAAAACAAAGGCAAAATGCCACCCCAAACAAAAGGCCTGAGCCTGGATCTCCCACTGATCAGCAGGCTGGGCAGGAGGCCAGCTACCTGGGGTGCAAAAACCTGGGGGGGGGGGGGGGTGAAACAGAGCCACAATGAAGCCCCCCAAACACAGCCACTGTGGAGCTTGAACCGGAGCCAGAACGATGGATGAACGGGAGCCAATTTGAGTATTGAACGACAGCCAGAACGGTGACATGAGATAGAGCCGGAATATCGCCTTGAGACGCAGCCAAAATGGCAGCTAGAGACTCAGGGGGGGATAGGAGGGAGCTCGGGGCAGCTAACTGTTTTCTTCACAGCAATACTCCTCATCACTAGAGATTGTAAAGTGTCCCTTTGCCACCCTCCCAGGTACTTAGGCCTGTCTGTCTGTCAGGCAGTTAGAGAGTGACTAAAGATGATTTATCTCTGGGATTATCGGGGCCAGTAGCTATGCCGTCGATCAGACGACGCCCTGGAGAGTCAGGTCAAAAACACAACACCTTCTAGGACCAACATCCTGACACATCTTTATTTCTCATGTGGAAGCAGCCATTTATAACTGGCCTGCACTCAACAAGTTGACAGGAGAAAGTCAAACACATATTGTGAAGCACATGTGTGGATCATGGCTGTTTGTTTATTTTCAGACCTGATATTTTGTCACCCGAGGTAAAAAGCAGATTGTGCCTGTGTGTTTGTGTCAGTGTGTACCGTATGAACAAGTGTGTGCACATGCAAGAGTAGGTGTGTGTTTATTCAAAGCAAGGTGCAGTGTGTGTGTGTGCCAGTTCCATCTGTTGTTCTATTACCATAGACGTGATGTACCTGCCACTTCCCTCCTCAGCTCAGCCTTGGGTGTGTGTGTGTGTGTGTGTGTGTGTGTGTGTGTGTGTGTGTGTGTGTGTATGTGTGTTGTGTGTGTGTGTGTGTGTGTGTGTGTGTGTGTGTGTGTGTGTGTGTGTGTGTGTGTGTGTGTGTGTGTGTGTGTGTGTGTGTGTGTGTGTGTGTGTGTGTGTGTGTGTGTGTGTGTGTGTGTGTGTGTGTGTGTGTTGTGTTCTCTCATCCTGTTGTTAGATCTGACAAGCACTAACACAAGCTTGTTGTGAAAAAAGGGGGATAGAACACTCTCAAGTTCCAGATCCCTTCCTGAGTCTGACAGACAAACAGTCTGGGATTGTGGGAAAGCTGCAGTCCTCTCTTTCACTCTTCATCTCTCTGCTCTGCCAGGATTTAAGCAGCCGAGAAGTGTATTTTGGCACTATTCTCTAAAGAGGAGTGGGTTCTCAGTACAATATGAGTCCTGTTGCTTTTATAGAAGTTTGGTTCAGTCTTTTTTCATACATTCATGCTCCATTGGGCTCTCAGGTAGAGCTGCAATGATTAGTCATTCTACAAAAATGTATTGGTAGTATATTTGTTCATGTAAAATGGCAGAATGTATTGTATCCAGCCTCTAAAATATGACATTTTCTTGCATTTTTCTTTTTTTAAATAATAATATATTGAATATTTTTTTATATTGGACTGACAAAACGAGACATTGAATCGACCAAAAACCCTACTTTTGGTTAACACCCTCCTGTCATCCGTACTATCTTACAAGGTAATGAATACTACTGTCATAAAGTTAAACGTTTTTTGTGGATTTAGTACCTACTGTGTGTTGTAGTGCTGAAAGCAAAACAACACTTATTTAAAGAAAAACGTTACTTAATTTGGAGTGGTCTAAGCACATGAAGCCATAGAATAAATGTACAGAAAACACAATTTTTTACTACACAAAGAAATAGTTCCAAGAACTAAACAGGAAGATACCATAGGAGAATTTAGGAAATAAATCAGAGAGGGAACTACCTTTTTTAATATTCTGATCACTTTACAATCCATCTAAATAACTGTAGAGGTACATTTCCAGAAACACAACGACAGAAGCAATTTTCACATCAGAGGACAAAGTAAACAATATGTTTTTTGGGGGTTTTTTCTCGTGAAATTTGAATAGATGTAATGAATGGACCACATGCACATGTTAAAACGGTAGTGCATGCATATTGTAGTTGCTGTCAAAACACAAGAAATGCAGCTCACTTTCCTTAAGGGTTGTACAAAATCGGCAACAACACACACATTTTAGCAAGTACCAAAAAAGAAGTTTAATAACAAGTTCATACCATACAACAACTAAAACAACCAAAATGTCATCGTCAGATACATTTTATCTCAGAATATTCAGGATTGAAGAGCTAAAGTTTTCAGTCGACAGGATTTTATCAGATGGTTTTCCCACATTTATCTCTATCTTCTTTGGCAAATACGTTGAGAACAGTGTGGTTTGTTCCCACTTTTGAATTTATTGAAGATCAATACAATCGAAACTCCGTCAGCTTTATCAGTGTAGAAGAAAACATTCATAAAGTGAAATTGCAGTTTTGAGTTTGTGTGTGTAGAAGAGAGCATATGTGTTTGAAATATGTACATGTGAGCATTTGTTTTAGAGGAGGAGTGTTTACACTCCCCATGCATTCCTGCAAGCCGTTTTTTTTTCATGTAAGGCCATGGTTCATCTCCCTCTCCCTCTCTCTCTCTCTCTCCGTCTCTCTCTCTCTCTCTCTCTCTCTCTCGGTCTCCCTGGTGGTGTTGTAAAACCGGCCTTGCATCTCTGCCCCAGCCAGATAGATTAATTAATTATCCAGACCTCTTCTTTTCATTGCTGAACCAATTACTCTGACTGAGCCTGTGGTCTATACACATGTGTTTTAGTAGAGGGAGAGAAACTGTGTATCTGTGTGAGTGTAAGCACAGGTAGATAACAGAATTAGCTCATATACAAACTAACAATCCCACCCTCAGCTCTGATACAGCAGCTATACAATGCTGTTTTTCATGTTAAAGGAGAGCAGATGTATGTGTGGGTAATTGTTAGCTTATTAAAAAGAAGTGGAGGCTCCTTTTTATGTGTGTGTGTACTTGTGTTTTGCTGTGCTTGTGCCTCCATTTGACTCCTTTGTTTACTTCAGCAACATAGCACCATCACTATGTAATACTCGCGCTTCTTTTGGCTAGTGCTACAAAACATTACACTTGATAGGTAGAGTAAGGGGCAGGACATCTATAAGCTGTTGGCCAATCACAACAGAGCCGGCCAGCTAGCCAATCAGAGCAGACTGGGCTCTGGTTTCAGACAGAGGGTGAAAAGAGGTGCTGCAGCACAGGCAGTATGAGAACAATAAAGAGCTTTTTGAACATTAAAGCATGGAGACATGACACAGTAGAGGAACAAAATACAAATATGAACCTGAAAATGAACACGATATGGCTCCTTTAAGCCGATGTTCTTATTTTCCATGAACTTCCTCATTTGGAACTTTTGTTTATAGTTGACTGTGGCTCAATTAAAAGTATTTCATTCCTTTGTAAGCCAGAAGAAGATATGTTGTACGCACAGATGCAATCTTGATGTTAATTGTGTGTGTGTATATGCATTTGATTGATGGGTCAGCAGATAAGCTGACTGACTGAAGGAAATGTGTATGTGTGTGTGTGTGTGTGTGTGTGTGTGTGTGTGTGTGTGTGTGTGTGTGTGTGTGTGTGTGTGTGTGTGTGTGTGTGTGTGTGTGTGTGTGTGTGTGTGTGTGTGTGTGTGTGTGTGTGTGTGTGTGTGCGTGTGCGTGTGTCTGTCTGTCTGTCGGTCTGTGTGCGTGCGTGCGTGCGTGTGTGCGTGTGTGTGACATACAGCGACTCGCCCCAAGGGACAGGGGAAGCGGAGCGCTGCACCTCCTGCAGGGGGTGCCGTGTCTCCCGGCAGGGGGGTGCAGCAGGCAAACAGAGGGGAGCCTGTATTCCCCCCCACCCAAACCCCAACACACACACACACTCCACCCTACTGTGCTACAAGATGAGTTGGGGGTTGTAGGGACCCTGTGCTCTTCTAAACCTCATCTAATGCATTATTCATGTTCATGTAGCAATTTGGATATCTTACTAGGGGGGGATAAAAACTGAAGATATTTCAAAATAAAGTTCCACAACAGCCTGCGCTTATCCTCCTCAACACTCTTTCCTTCTTTGTCTTGCTCAGATTTAAGTTACCCCGCCATTATTACCTGGCAGCAAGTTGAAGGGTCAGTCTGCTCTTGTTTTACCAATATTTAAAAAAACAAATCACAATTCTGTATGCAGATCCCTGCCAGATAAAACAAACAATTCAATAAAAAATCTTTAAAAATGTTTTTTTGTTATTTGTTTTACCCATTGTCTTTCAAATCTGTTATTGTGACATCCAAATGTTATGTTACTTTTAAGAGTTTAAGAAAAATACTAACCTTTGAGAAACATATTAACCTTAACACACTTTCTTAGCAAACCCTGTCTAATTCTTTCTTTAAAAAACATGACATTGAACATGTTGCCTTACTTCTGTATGCAATCCCCAGCAGTAAAACATGATCAAATAGATGTATAATTTATAATATTCTCTCACAACATTCAATTCCCAAACAACTCTATTTTAATTGTAGCTCTAGAGATTTCATAACCTTAAACATTTTATGGATTTGAACACACTGAGGTATTTTCCACAGTGCCAACATGTCCTATGCCCTTAAACTGACCTGCAATCCAAGGTGTTATTATCTTACATTGCATGTGGAATACAGAGCCTTTGCACTCTGTGTGTCTTCCATGCTGAAATGATGTAGCAGATGTCATACCTTCACACAAAACAGACTTTGTTTTTGATTGTCACATTTCCATTACCTCTATCACATTTAGTGATATGACATCAAAAACAGGCCCATTTGATGAGGCAAACAAAGGTTCCTGGTTCAGTGTTTGCTTTGTCCAAAGGGAAATAAATGCAGTGGGAGGGTATCTGATGCCAAGCTTGTAGCGCCGCACTTACTCAATCCTCTCTCTCTCTGCCCCCCACCTCTCTCTTTCCCCACAAGGGCAGAGACATCTTAAAGGACTGTACCTTGGTGTGCGTCCAACAAAAAGCTCTCTGCTGAATTTCATCCTCTTTTGAATTTGTGTTTGAATAACACTCAAGCTACAAATCAAAATATGTTGGACACTGAGAGTGAGGTCATGGGGTATAGATCATCGCGGCTTCCAGAGAAGTCTCCTTGTGTGAGAGAAGGGGACGGGTGGCTGCTGCTTTGACTGATGGCTGTGGAGACTAAGAGGGCCGTTTGGTGCCCATTCTCCTGAGACTAAAACCATGCCTGTGCCAAACCCCTCATTTTCCTCCCGCAATATATTTCATTAAACTTTTAACTCTTTGCTAGGTAATTCACTTGACATTTTGAGGCTGCCCCATTGAAGGCTGCTGAGTGTTTCTCCCTCTGCAATTTCACGTGAGACAGATATTTGCCTAATACTGCCTTAAAAATGTATTCCAAACTCCTTTTTTCTTTTTAAAAGCAAACGTTCAGAAACAGTTAAATGGATGTAATTGTATAACATCCAAGCCAACAAAGCGGAGCAGCGCGGCGCAGCATTTCATGGTTAGTGCCGTGCAGGTCCCAGTGGCGCAGATATAATTAAGACCTCTTCTTAATTACTTAATAAGCCTAATTAGTAACATTTCTGAGCAGCACATTTGGCTGTAGGAGCGATGGAAATCAGATGAATGTTAAGTCCATTTGTTGTTTCATTTAAATCCTGATGTTAATGAAATTAGTGCATCATGATACAACAGCAACAAACCACGTTGGGATTGACCATGGGGCTGAAGCAGTGTTCAATGGTACCCGATAAACATTCAATTAAGTGGTACAAGAAGGGGACAAAAGAACATAGAATCAAAAGTAAGTAGAAATACACTCAGGAAGCGCAGACCTACAGCAAGGCAATGGGTCATTAAAATGCCCTATCTTACATAAACAAAACACAGGCTTTGTATCATCCCCATGAGTCGGATTCGAAAACATCCGATAATGAGTTCTTTCTTTACATATTATACACCTTCCCAACAAATTTCATAAAAAATGGCCATTATTTTTATGTAATCCTTCTGAAAGAACAAACTAAGCCGAAAACAAAAACCCCTTGTTTTGTTGTTGTCTGCTTCAGTCATGTGTCACCTTCATCAAGTGTTTATTGTCTCCACTTCTTCATTTTTCATTAGCCCAGATGTGATGGAGAAGTGCGTGAAACTGCCGTCAGGATAACTAAGGCTAGCCGACCAATCACGCGCAGGGAGCTGCTCCTGCATTCCTGGCCACTTAATTAGAAGTTGTTGGTACCACAGAAGGTGTCACCAACCTTTTCAGGCGCCGAACAGATGGTGTCCCCTCTTTTTGAGGTCCTGCCAATGCCCACTCTGTGGCTCCTGGGAAAATGACCTAACTCACAGGCAGCTGCTTAGTGCAGCTTGAGTGATTCTTTACAGCCACTTCTATTGGGGATGGTTGGGGGGTGGGGGAGACTTAGCAGGACGTGGACGTACTACTGCAAACAAGGGGTGAGGCCGCGGTAACTTGGTCCCTGGATGGCTGCAAAAACCTGTTTTGGTTGCAGCATACCAGTTGTTAAATCTGTGTTTTTAATGCCGTCTGCAAAGACGAAAGCGGGGACCTCGACCCGGGAGATTTTGATGTCTCAGTGCTGGGTGGGTCTGTGTGCACCTTCCTTACGCTGCTGGCAGATGGTGTGAATATCAACAGAGAAAGGACCCGGGAAGGTCCGCAGAACAAAAAGTGAAAAGGGTTCCTCGACAGTTACAAAGAGGCCCCCATGAAGAGGTGGGTGGGGGGGGTGGGGGTGGGAGTGGCCTTCATCCTAATGGATAAAAAGGAGGAGGGAGTTAAGAGTGTGCAAGGGCATTTGCCGTCGAGGAGTGAAAGTAGACGGAGAGAATGCGAGGGCCGCGGATTCGATATGTGTGGAGGCGGGGGGTCGGGGGTTTAACATGCTTCGTGTTGCGTGGACAGAAGATCCGCTGTCACTCTGCAGTCGACTTGGCTCAACCTGCCTACGACCACGCAGGAGGTGGAGAAGGAACAAGTTTAGAATGTGATGACTATGTTTTCTGACTAATTGCCTGATAGGATGTGGGTTTTAAACAGTCTTTTCAAAAACGTCAAAGAAGTCAGAAAAATGCACAAATCCTGCGATGACTGAGCAGTGTCTTACAACGATAACACTATAAATCATGTTCTTTTTGGAGAAATCACAAGGCTAGTGCTGAAAGTAGTAGTGTTAGCCTTCCCTTTTCTTGCTGGATGGAATGGCTGGTTGTCCTTCCTTGAAGGCAGCTCAGCTCAGCGGTGGCGTTTCATTGGCATGGCAGGGGACATAAAATCTGTCATTTTCATCATGTTCTATCGTGGGTAAACCTGTTTCCCGCAGCTTTCTCTATCAGATATATGTCTGTGGGTTTATGGCCGTGGAGCTGGGGCAAGCCCGATCGATCAGCGGGAGCTGTAGGATTTAATAGGTGCACAGCTCTCACTAAGGGGTACGGGGTGGGGAGGGTATATTTAATCACTAAAAAGGAGCATGGTGGCGGGCCCCGGTCACCAACTGTTCCTCTTTTATGAGAAGTCAGGGTATCAGTTCTCCCCACACTGGGAAATATCTTACATGATCTATTGGTATTGCTGGTGTTTTTATTAAACTTATCAAATTTAGGTATCCAAATCCCGGAATGAAAAGAGTGTTTCCACTGTATGCATGATAATAAGCAGAGCTACTATATAAAAATCTCCCCATACATAATAAACTGGCTATCTCTACTTAATGCAGCTAGAGTCGGGGTCCAATGAGGATTATAAATCAAACACCACCAACTTTTGCCACCTTTTAGGAGTCTGGTTCGGGAGGGAGTTGGACGTTTAAAACGTACTTGGTGGTAATGCGAAGGGGCCACAAGATGTCCTATTAACGACTTATTTTCTTTTTTGTGGAATAACAAACTGTACATTTACCAAATACAGTTCTCTTTTATAACTGTAGCTTAGTAATTAAAAAGGTTTTGGGAAATCTCGCAAAAGTATTCAAAGGGGCCCATTTATTCGATTTGGAGTTTTCCCTTTCCTGTAGTGTGTTATATAGATTTAGTTTTTTGTAAATTCTTCCACACACTCTCCCCCTGCCTGAAATGCTTCCATTGGACTCCTTTGTGTACTTCCGTATGATTGTGACATCACTTTGTAACACACATGCTTCTATTGGCTAGCGCTTCACATTGTACGTGATAGGCTAATCTATGAGCAGTTGACCAATCAAAACAGAGCTGGCCAGCTAACCAATCAGTGCAGACTGGGCTCTGGTTTCAGACAGAGGGTGAGAAGAGGTGTTGGCAGTATGAGAAAATAAAGAGTTTTTTGAACATTAAAGCATGTAAACATGTCACAGTAGAGACACAAAATAAAAATATTACATTATATAAATTAGCATAATAGGCTCCCTTTTCACAAACTTTGATTTTATTCCTGTACTCAAGTGGGTTCAAAGATAGTTTTAGTTATTGTCATAATAACAGAGTTAAGTTTAACCAGCCACTTTAAAATATGTTATGTTCATTTTTAAATATGGTTTAGCATTCAGGATCACAGCTCCTTGCTATCAGTCGATTTAATGGCTTCTAGTAAACATTGACTGCTAAACTAAAACACTGCTACCTCCAATCATTTAAGCGCATTTGGAAGAGCAAAACAATTATATGTTTACGTTCTTCATTCCTCATTAGGCTGCATGTCGGTCGATTTTTAGTCTCCTCTAGTCTTCTGCATTCAGCTCTAGTCAGCTGTGTTTTGCTCTGACTCTTCACAGTTTTCTCTAACCCCCTGAATGACCTTGAACTTCAGCCGCGCACCTCAACCCCACACACCCTTCTGCCTAATGCTATTATGCCAAGGCCCTACATGCTAAAAGTCATTGGTGGTGATAGTGGCTGATTAGATTGTGTCCATTGATCGCGCGGCGTGCTGTTAGGACGAGGGCGCTGTGGGCTCCGCTCCTGCCTCTCCTCCTCAGACACACTGACAGTCTGAGACGGAGGAGACGGAGCCCCATGCCGGGCGGCAGATTGAGTTATTGATGAGCTAGCTCCTGTCTCCTGTCTCTGTCTCTCTCTTTCTGCTGCTCCCGGAGACCCCGTCATCAGGATAATGAATTTCACTTATTGCAGATTAACGGCATAAGGTCTGTATGGTAATAATGGCAGAAATTAGCTCTTTGTCACCCCCTCTGGATTTCCAAGAGGAGGGGTTGGGGAGAATGAAGGTTGTTACGGCCCTTCTGCCTAAAGACTGTGATTTTAACAAGAGGGAAGTGAAAGAGAGAAAATTAAAGATGTGAGGGAGAATTAATACTTACGGGGAGAAGAGTTCTGATGCAAGAAATTCAGGTTTAAAGTATGAGAGTGAAGGAGATTTTAGGGAGGAAAAAACACTAAATATCAGCCTGCTCTGCAGAAAAGAGAGGGCAAAGAGGAAACATGAGAGCAGATGATTCAATAGACACGTAAAGAGATGGCTGGTAAAGTGGAGAAGAGAGCATAAGATAGGCAGCGGTCACACAGTCACCAGGCAGCGACGCCGCTTAAGGGTCACCCATTGTGTCTCCAGCACCCAGATTGGGGTGGTAAAGAATGAATAATGAGGCTTGATTACAGTCCGTGAGATGGCACATTGTTCAGAAACCATCCTCCGGGCAAGTTCACACAGCAGCCCTCAGCCCCGGACAGAGCGGGGAGCGATCATGTCAGAGGACAACATCATCTTCCTCAATGACTTGTTGCTTCCTCATGTCGGAGCCATTAGCACTTACTCTCTTGTCCCACAGCACATTCAGCCGCCACGTACAGTAAAACCTCCAGATCACATGTGTGTGGGGATATAAGGATTTTTTTCCTGATTGTATACACAAACACATAAGCTTTTATGTTCCTTTCTTGTTTCAGGTATGGTTTTGGATTGCTGGATGCAGCGCTGATGGTGCAGCGGGCCACACTCTTTAACACAGTTTCTCCACAGAGGAATTGCATCCAAGAGGTTACACTACATCCTGCCAGGTAATAACTTGAAATATAAATGTATTTATATAGAACCTTTCAAAACACACAGTTACAACTTGCCAGACCCAAACCATTTGAAAACAGAATACAGAGAGTAAAGAGAATTCATAGGGAAAGCAAGGAAGAAAAATATTTACTGTTAAAAAGACAATACCATGTTTGCATTGACTGCAAAGGATCTATCCCCTTTTGGTGTGACTCTGCACTTTAGAACAGCAAAGGAAGATGCATTCAAAGGTATCAGTGTTTCGGAAGGGACATAGGACAATAGGAGGTCTGATGAATGACTTAGGTGAAGGTTATCAATTAAATCTAAAAGTCCAGCGTAAGGCCAATCGCAAACCCTAACTCTAACGCCTCAGTGAAATGTGCTCATGTCTCCTAGCCTGAGTCAAAATCTTAGCAGAAGTTTTGAATGAGCTGGACACGTGACACAGATTTGAGCCGATGCCAGAAGCACACTTATCTTATCAACAAGTTTTGAAGGTGTGGATACATGCTTCAGGAGAAATAAATGGTGTAGTTCTTCAAATGTTTCTGGGATGATGAAAGCAGGATTGAAAGGTTTTGATGGAAAACTACCACTATCGACTACACACTGTATGTCTTTAACCCCCTATAGCTGCTGATGTGCTATTTATATTGCTTTCATTCATGTATCACATGACTTTACCTGCAGAACGGCTCCTCCACAGGAATCAATAATCTTTCATCTTATCTTCACATGTTCTGTCACTGCTTTGTGTGTGTTTGTATTTCAGGATGGATGTGTATGAGTGTTTATTAATCATGCATAAAGTTGTCTGAGGTGTGACTGACTTATGTAATGTTTCTCTTATTGGTTAGGATCCTCTCTCCAGGGGGCGAGGTCAGTGTTGATATAGAATCAGATGCCTGTCGTGGGAAGACAAATGAGATCAACACTTTGGAACACGTTCAGGTCAGGATTTAAAACACTACAGTGAACTAAATGTTTTTTTAGGAATCACTTGGGGAAAAAATGTCATAAATAATCAGGATCTCACAGAATTTGTTAAACGGTTTGGGATATACTCATGATTGCGAATTACATGAGAAGGTTGGTACTGTTAGATATAAAGCTTTAGCAAGCAGTTATTTAGCTTAGCTTAACTTAAAGATAGGAAATAGGGGAATAGTGGAGCAGATAAGGGAAACAATCGTTCAAATAGTGATACAAGCACCAAACTTGGTACAAATACTCCTTAGATATTACTCTTTTGAAAAAGTACTTGAAATTCAAGATGGCCGCCCATTTTCCAAGATGGCCGCCATGCAGACACATAATCTTACCACTTTGATCAATTTGGATGATCTTGGTGTGTGGAAGTATAGGGAATTTGAACTTTTCCTAACCCTCACACTTGCAGCTAGATAGTCTTGTGCAGGTAAGACCATATTGGTAGCATTTGCACCTTCCATGGCATTCTGAATGGCATCCACACTTGGTCAGCTGTTGGCAACTCTCTGCAATTGGTGGAAAGCGTTGTCCAGAAGACCTTCCATGTATCTCCACTCTTTGTCCGTCCCCAGTCAGCAGGACTCTGTGTCTCTGGTTGGGGCAGTATTGTCTGACTCCATATGCAGCCTGCTTGATAGGCAGCACGCTTGACATGCTGAAGTAGTGCTGCACGAGTTGGAGGAATGGTTTCATAAGGCCTCTGTTTCTGAGCAAACATTTCCAGTCTGGCATCATCTACACATTCAACTGTACTGGACCTGTCATACATTGTCAACACAAACTTCTCGAGGACCTCCAGATCATCATCACCTACTGTTGGTGGGTACTGGCTTAGCTTGGCAAAAACATCAGATGCCTCAACACACACATCCCAGGTTTGCCATGCAGACTTTTTCCCTTGCTGAGGAAGCCTGAAACAACATCGCAACCAGTGAAGGCATGAAAGAAGAGTATTCCTTTGCTTTTTTCCAGTCCGATAGAGGTGTAAAGGTCATGTATAGGAAACCAGCTCAGGTTGCATCCTTGGCCAAAAGACACCAGCAACTGCAGCAAACCAATCCGTTGAAGGAGAAGCAGAACACTGATTGCATGAGGAAATCTGTGTCGCTGGCCTTAACCATCAGGACCTTGCTCCCCTCCTCCACTGCATGCCTGGCATGTACAAAGATGCATGTGTCTGCTTTCTCGTGACTACATGGTGCTATCCCATCCAAGCTGATCATCTCGTTGCAGGCAACATCTTCATCTTTGGTCAAGATGACCAAGTTGGGAGTACACATATGTGCAATCTTGTAAGCCAGGAACCTGAACAGCTCAGTTTTGTTATCACTGTCTCGTAGGAAGTTCTACCAGTTTGAGGGGATTTTGCCCCTGCTTGTTGCTCTGCGTTTTACCCCACGTCCACGCTTTGACCTGGTTTCAGCCTTGAGACTTGATGACTGGTAGACATCAAACACGATGTCTGTTCTCTTGTACTTGGTGGAGTATGCTTGTACTTTGGGGAGCACATACAACAAGGCATAGTCTTCAAAAGTCTTCGAGGTTCGTGGTGGCAGGGTGTTCACCAGTGCTGAACCACCAATGATGATTGCATCAGCCTTTGGTTCCGCATCAGGTATTTTAACATGGCTCTCAAGAATGTCTGCAAGCTGGGACTTCTGACTGGAGTAAAGCTTCCCACCATCACTCAAGGAAGCAGGGAACTGCTGATTTTCGTGGCGAAAGAACTCATGCAGGTCACATTCTCTGCTCTGGCATGAGATGAACAGCTTCGAGAATAGCTGGCAGTCCTCCTTCAGCACTTTCTGCTTGGAGCATCAGCAGAAGCTGGTTCCTGTCCGAAGAAGTGTACCCTGTTTTTCTTGATTGGGTCATAGAAGGTGGCCACTTCCTTATTTTGCAGGCCCTCCATGAACTGCTGGAAACAAGTTCTGCCCCTCTCA
Organism: Eleginops maclovinus; assembly: GCF_036324505.1. Classification (NCBI taxonomy): domain Eukaryota; kingdom Metazoa; phylum Chordata; class Actinopteri; order Perciformes; family Eleginopidae; genus Eleginops; species Eleginops maclovinus. Next base: position 21,090,672 of record NC_086351.1, on the reverse strand, counting down.
TAATGTGTGCTGGGAAGTGCAGCTACACTGGGATCACCGATATCCTTGGTGTCCAGTGACAACAGATCCCCACTCTCTTCCTGGAAAGGATTGCCCAGCTCCTTCAAAACTTGGGTCAGCTTCTTGACTTTCTTAAGGAAAACCCTTTGGGCTTGTGGTGTCTCATTGTGGTGGCTAGTTTGTTCTGCAGCCTCCTTGGCTTCAGATGCTGCCTCGTACTGTGCAACCAGGTGGCAGACTTGAGGATCAGCTATCATCCATCTCCTCAGTGCTGAGGGATCTTCAGTTATACCAACTGCTCCCCCGTCAGCTTTGATAACAGCATTTGACTGAGCCTGGTCAATAGCCATTGCAGAGAACTCTCGCCTTGACTTGTGAACAACAAACTTTCCACTCGCAAACTCCTGGGCCAGCTGGGGATGTTTCTCTTTGAGGGTCACCATGTCTCGGAGATGGATGGGGAGCCAGCATGCATAGTTAGTGTTGTTGTTGGCAAAGAAGTATGGGATGAGCTCAGTCAAAGCTTGGCAGTACAGGTTGAAGTTGGCTTCCCTGAATGCTCGGATCAGTAGTAGGATCACCCGTTCCATGGACAGCACCAAACTCCAGAACTGAAACTGCGGACTTTGAAGCTTGTGACTATCACACCAACAGGACATCTTTTCCCTTCTTGTGAGCTTCCAGCTCAGGTATTTCAGCCAACAGTGTGTCCTTCAGTCTGGTGGCGTTAACATCCGGTGTCTCCATACCCAGCTTTTCTAGACGCTGTTTGTACAGGTTGACCATATCTGCAAGTCTGAATATTGCAGGTCCCTCTGAACTTAATTTGGTCTCCACTATGTAGGTTACTACTTCTGAAAATGCCAGTGGGTGGACATCCCACTGCTGGCTCTGCTCACTGTTTTCAACATTTCTCAGGTAGGCTCTCTCTCTGTTGTACAGGGATGTCAAACATGCAGCATGATACTTGAGCTCATGTGCTATGACATCTCCACCACTCAGTACGTTCAGGAGTCTTCCATCATTTAGAGTTTTAGCACAGTCATTGAGTCTTTTTTTAAGCTTCATGGTCATGGCATGTCTCAGTTCTGATGCTGGCTCTTTTTGTTCACAAAGGAAGCACTCACACACCTGGACTTCACGGCTGGTTCATCGAAGTTTGTTTTGCCCTTCTTCTGATTGAGCACTTTGAGGTCCAAGCCTTCTCTTTCTTGCCCTGTCCAGTTTGGTGTTCTTGAAAAGATATCGGCAGCTCTACTGTGTCATGTTCCTCCTCAGTGTTTCTTCTATTCCACCACCCTCATACAGTCTGGTTGGATCCAGAACAATGGGCATCTCATTGAGGGCACGGAACAGGGGGATATTGGTCGCAATCATGGTGTAGCCATCTTGTTCAGATGCATAATGTTTAGGTGGTGATTTTAGATCCTCATTATCTTTGTCCTCTTGGCAAATACAACATTTGCCCCAGTCAGATTTCCATTTAGATGATACCGGAGCTGAACTTGCCATCTTGTTCGGTAATGAATGAATGAATGCAGTAAGGCCGAGGGTTTATCCTTTTACCACCTTTACCACAGTATGACGATACACATTCAGGTATGGGATACAACTAGGTTCAGACATAAATCCTACACCTAGCCCGAGCGTTCATCCAGTGCCATTTAAGTCCCGTGCGATCTGTACACCTTCTGGGTGACTACATGCAAAGTCATGTAAAGCCCCGTCACCCTTGGCTCGGCTCTCCCGTGCTGGCACACCCTGTCGATTCAGGTGCGGCTATCTAACTACATATAACTAATATCTAACTACTAGCTAACTGTTGTGAGGCTTGAATTAGATAGCATTTGGGACACTAAACTATGCTATTACCACTACTACTAGTTACAGTAAAGCTTGTTTAGCCAACACTGAACCCCATGCTGAGTTTCAAAGCAGTGTGATGTCACCAGTGTGCCCTGATGTGCCTTGACATCCACTCTTTTCTGACTCTCTCCCCCCTCACTGGGGGTGCATCCAATTCAGTTCTCATTACTGGGATATGTTCCACATCAATCAGCTGTGGGTGCTGTCTCCGTGCACAATGTGTTAGAGTCTGAAATGCTTAATCACACAGAGAGACCCTCACCTGGTTTAGCCCGTGAGCCAAAATAGTGGATTGTTTTTATCTAAGGCCAGAATAAGGCAAAAGTAAGCTTTTGAGAGGTTTAAGGGTCCCAGATTTGGATTCAACATGGTAAAAAATGTATATATTGATGTCAGAATCATCCATATTGGCCAGGTCTGTGCATATTTATTACTGCTTATGCCGCATACTTTTTGAAAAGAGTAATGTCTAAGGAGTATCTGTGCCAATTTTGGTGCTTGTATCACCATCTGAAAATATGATGATGCTACACTAGAACACAACTTGCCTGGATCTCACTTAAACTGTAAACTGAACATTTTGTACTGCTGGGTTTCAAATAAAAGCATTTAGCTGGCTTTATTATGGATTTCTCGCAGGAAATGCATTGTTTGTCATTGAGCCTGACAGAAGTAAGAGGTGCAAGTGACAGTGTGCACACCCCCCTTGGAAACCCCTTTTATGCTATGCTAAGCTAACTGGCTGTAGGTTTATGTTTCAAAGACAGATTTTGTATGAGAGTGGCATTGTTGTCATTTTACTCTGTGCAGGAAAGATTTTAACAGTATTTCCCCAAATGTTGAACTATTCTTTTAAAACATGAGAGGTGAAGAAGTCAATTTCTCTTGACAAAACTGTTGTGAAAGGGCTTTTACAGCCTTTAAGTGGTTCCTTTTAACCTTGACATTATACAAATGAAGTCAATTGAAAATACATTTCTACTTGAATGTTTCATTGAAATACTTTTTGGCGTTTGTGTGTCATGTGTTCTGAGAGTGGTGAAAATTCAAAAGGATCATACTGTGATGTGTAATGTGTTGGCTGTGTCGTTTGCAGAAAATGACAAAACTGGGTGTTTCTTGAGCACAGGCACATACATGCAAATGTGTTTATGTTTAACTGTGTCAGCAGGCATACGTACTGTGCGTGTGTGTGTATGTGCAAAAGTTTGTGAGAGTTATCTGTGTGTGAGTGTGTTGTATGTACTTGTGAAATAGCAAGGAGAGAGAGAGAGAGAGAGAGAGAGAGAGAGAGAGAGAGAGAGAGAGAGAGAGAGAGAGAGAGAGAGAGAGAGAGAGTGCGGGAGTGTGTGAGCATGTAAATTGAAAAGGCTTCATCTTTGCGGCTCTGCTCCCTGGCAGAAAGCGTGGGTCAGGCCATCGCTGTGAGGTGTGATTGATGGACGTGTTGCCGTGGTAACACGCTGTAAACAGGAGCGGGCTGTCAGTCTTTTTGCAGCTTGGCGGCTCTCTCTGCGATGTGCCATTGTCACACCAGATGTGCTGCTAGTGATGAACAGGGACAGGGAGAGTGTTTACTGGGTGGGGGTTTGGGGGCTGCAAGTGCTTTTTAAATCATTTAGCTCATATTCCCCTCAGCCATTTCTGTCAATGTGTCTTCACTGTTTTGCTCTCACATGTCTTTGTCTTCATCTCTGGGTCTATGGACAGATCAGTGTCCAACTGTCTGCTATACACAGTATATACTGACTGGATTTTGATATAAATTTGACAAATTTCCTGCGATTTCCCTAATCGTCCATGTGTCACATGAATTACTTTAGATATTAATGATGGGCACAGTTATCCGGTACTTTTTAATGAGTACTGATTGGTCGGAGGAGGCTTAGCTTGACATTTAAGGGAATTGTTCAACATTTTAGGAAACATGCACTCTCTTGCAGAGAGAGGTTCAAAGATTGGTGCACCCCTCATGCCTGTATGCTAAACATCAACAACAGTTAGCTTAGCTTAGCATAAAGACTGGAAATATAAAAACTATCCTGGCTCTCTCTTTCTGTCCGTAAGAAAGACACCGAAAAGTGTCATTATTTTTTAATGATTTAAAGGGAAAGGGTACGAAAACCAGGTGTACCAACAAGTGTTTGACAATTTCTTTAAAAAAGCCCAGGAACCGCATGCATTTTTGTTCTTATATACATTTGATAATAATTAAATACCATGTTATTAGTCAGGGTTTTTTTTCTCCTGTGTTTATTTTACGCTATCTCAATATTAAGCGTACGGATAAAACATGGGTGTCAATTTTTTCAATTGACTGTCAGTAAGAGGGCAAAATGTGTAATTAATTTTAAGATGAAAATTATAATCAATTATCAATCAGTAAAGTTTCTTTAAAAACAATGAAATGCAGTTATTTCAGTTAGTTCGGGTCGATTTCAGTAAACAGCTACAAGGTGTCATACATTCAGTGGCACTGTAGAGAAGTCTCTGTTACTCTTTGTCTGTCCACCCACTCCTCTCTATTGTTTTCACTATTTCTCCATCCCTCTATCAATGTTCTTGTTTAGACCTCTGTCTTTTTTGCGTCTTGCCACCTGTCGCTCAACAGGTGAGAGTGAGCCTTAGCGCTGTGTGTCGTGGTGACCTCTCCATAAGCCTGGAGTCTCCATCTGGCACTGTATCACTGCTGTTGGACAAACGGCCCAATGACGCATCCACTGCTGGCCTGAAAAACTGGACCCTGTTGACAGTGCACTGCTGGGGGGAGGAGCCACAAGGCCTCTGGACCTTTCAGGTGAGACAGAAGAAGTACTTTCTCTGCTTCTATCAGTTGTGTTGCTTTTTATTTGAAGATTTTCAACTTTCATAGAGCCTGAATCTACACTTTAGCTGCATGTTGTGTTTAGGGCTAGTTAGCGAATGGTAGCATGCTGAGCTAAGATGGTGAACAAGTTAAACATGATACATACATATCACCATATTAGGATTTCCTCGTGATCATGCTGAATTGTCTTAAATTGAATGAATGCAATCATACTGAAAAATATAGTAAAATGCAATAGAATGTGTACCCAGAAGGTGAACTCATAATGTTCTCCTCCTTCTCCAAAAAGTACAATGGATCGCCTCTTAAAGTTTTGACTCCAACTTGTAAACTTGGGGCAAATACAGCAGCCATGACAAACACTGGGGGCACCAAGTCAACATGAAGTATATTTGCCTATATTGAATCAAAACTAGAGACCATCTTGCAATGAAAACAAACTCGTAGCTATGGCAAATCTGGCCTGTCCCATGAAGCTGGGGAACAATGCTCCCTTTCCCATTTTCTACCCTCCTACTTCTGCCGTGCATTCTGACCATAGCCCTTTTCCCATTGACCTTCATTTTGATCCAAATTATGCATCTGTAAAAGTTTGTAACAGCATCTTGGACTATAGGTATTGGCTGGTTGTACTATATCGAGGTGACAAAATGAGTCCAGTCGGACAAAGTGTACCAAAAAAAAGTTTTCCTGGTAAACTGTGCTAGTTTTCATACACTCCAGGAACCCCCCTTCTCTGGTGATATAGAAATGAATTGCTCTGCTTCACAGTGTCCCTTTCCAGTAGCTGCAATGTATAGAAGTTTAAAAATAGCCCAGCACAGCTCAGCTCAGCTCGGTTCAGTTCATTTTGCCACAGCAATGTGAATCATCCTCTACTTTCATCTCCGAGTTTCAGCCAAGCATGGCAATCTTCATTTTCCTCCCTGCACTCTTCTTTTCCTTTTTTCTCTCATAGATGTGCTGATGTTTGATATGGAGGAAGGAGCTAAAATGGAAGGGAAATTAAGACTGGAAGGTTAAGTAACCTTGGCCGGTTTTGACAGACACAATACTGCCGACGTCTGATTAGAATCCATACTCAGAGACTGTAGCGTGCTGAGGTCATTTACTGTATATACGTGTGGGTGGTAGCAGTAAAGGTGGGGGGGCTTTCTTTGTGTGTGTGTGTGTGTGTGTGTGTGTGTGTGTGTGTGTGTGTGTGTGTGTGTGTGTGTGTGTGTGTGTGTGTGTGTGTGAGTTTGTGTGTGTGTGTGTGTGTGTGTGTGTGTGTGTGTGTGTGTGTGTGTGTGTGTGTGTGTGTGTGTGTGTGTGTGTGTGTTTGCCTGTGCAAATATGCATCAGTCCTTGTAAACCGATGGAGGTTTACAGAGAAAAAGCTGTGAAGATGAAAGACACCCACCCCCTGTCCTCTATCACCTACCTTTTCCTGCAAACACACACATACACACACACACACACACACACACACACACACACACACACACACACACACACACACACACACTTTTTCGCTCCGTCTCTGTGTTTCTCCCACGTCCTCTCGCAGATTTATTGTCGCCTGTGTGACCAATTACCTAGGCCCAGTATGTCGCAGAGACAGGGAGGAAACACCGTGGAGCCGAGCCACATAACGATGGCGCTGCTCATTACCGGAGGGCCGAGACGAGTCACCGTGATGCTCGCAACACGAATTAACGCTCGCGTCTTACGTGCCGCATGCCTTAGCACTTCGCTAATCAGCACACACACACACACACACACACACACACACACACACACACACACACACACACACACACATGCTGATTGATTTCATGGTGGTTGTCAACTTTACAACGGATTGGAAAGAATCACGTACACACACATCACAATTACATGGCAGCTGAAAATAAGACGGAGTGTAAGAACACTTGAAGTCAACGCAAAGAGGAACATGAAGAGAGAAAAATGAATCACACCTAAACCAGAAACTTGTACATTAAAATTGTTCTTTTACTACAGACTGAAGATCAAATATCATGGCTCACCCAAAGTTTGAGTCTACAAATTATCAAAGCAAAATAATGTACAAAAAGAACTATTTAAGCTGCATTCGCTACAACAACATGATGACATATCATGGTTCTTTACATTTGTTATTTATCAGAAAGGGGTTTATCCTAGAGGTCTTGTCTCAAAAACAAACAAACAGACAAGGTGATTAAAACTGTTAAAAACTCTAAAAAAGCAGTTAAAATCAATGTTTCTTCCACCTTGTTCAAAGCAAACCAAGATGTGGCTGATGTTTGCTCAATTTGTTTCTCTAAATATCTCAAGATTCAGACTTTCAGTAAAGTTTTTAAAAAGTCAAGGAGTGTATTCTGAAAATGTGGCTTGAATCTGGATAAAAAATATCAGACGTCAAGTTGATGAGGGCTTCTAGACAAAACCCGAACTCTGATGCCTGTGCAAAGGCAATAAAAAGGATTTAAACGCAACCAAATAGCCAATCGTTACATTAATTGAAATTAGAGGTTTCATTTTGTTTTTGAACATTTTGTACAATTTAAGTACACAACTAAGAATAAATAACAAACCCTTGGTTGTTCTTAGTCGTTTAAATGTGGAAATGGTACATATTATACCCTTAAATCTACAAATGATGCGTAGAGGACGATACAACACGGACAGAGAAGATACTGTACAGGACTAATTGAAAAGACGGAAGGAGGGATGGAAGAGAGGTGAAGGATAAACTATAAAATAGAAGTCCTGGGACTTTAACTGAACTATCTGCTGGATCAGTGTTTAAAAACTCAAGGGCGTCAGAGGGGGGGAGCTGAGGATGAGGTGTCTGTGGAGGGTCTATATTGATTCGCCATGATGACAATTGTCAAGGAGCGCTGCGGTGCTGCTGCTGGAATACAAGCAAGACTGAAGTGAACAGGGAGCGAGTGTTACGGCTCGAGGCTCGGCTGACCTTCCAGTGCTGTGAAGGAGACGAGACCGCGGGGCTTGAAATACACTCTCTCTCTCTCTCTCTCTCTCTCTCTCTCTCTCTCTCTCTCTCTCTCTCTCTCTCTCTCTTTCTCCTCTATCAGCTCTCCACTGTGGTTGCTCTACCGCCATAGTGGTGCTTTTTATTAAAGACAATGTTGTAGCAGTATTGCACAATATAGAATATGTTCAATCCAGCAGTATACAGTATGGATTAAAACCACACTGAGATGATTAACATAGGAATATGTTACCAATAAAATGTATTATTAATATATATGATAACCACTGGATAATTCATAAGCAGATAAAAGGTAATGGATGTTATTTAAACCCTGTGCCCTTCATCTTCCTTCATCCATTCTCCTCCCCTTGCACACGCCCCCCTCTCATCTTCCATCTTTAAAGTATTTCTGACGTCATGCAGTGCAAAGACGTAACATTCAATTGGAAACAGTAAAATATGACAGTTAAGCCATTAGTATTTATGGACAGTACTGTGTGAGTTTAAACGGTCGTTTCACCCAAATACTTAATCCAAGCAAAGCGTTTTAGTTTTATTTTCTCAGGATTTTCAATCTGTGCCTCGACCCCAATCGAAGGAGGTTTATGGAATTTTCATTTTGGTGCTTATTACATGACCACACACAATACTGATCAAAATGACTATAGATTTATCGCTTCCGCTTGGAGAAAAAAAGTCCCGTTCCACTGCGTACCAACGGCTAGCAATGCGGCGACACTAAGTCACTAAGTAATGGCAGCACTGATCAAGGTTTTCTGTAACTGTCTTTTGAACACTGCCAGAGCCTGTACTGTGTTCCTGTTCCTGATCAAAAATAATGTTTGTTGTTCACAGCTGACGTTAAATCACCCAGACTTCATTCTGCAGATTGATATGACTGCACATAGTCCCTTGATCCTCCTTACTAACAATTATTTTACTCTTAGCAGCGGTGTGTTAGCGAGTTTTAACAACATCGCAAAATGTCCAAATTGACCAACCAGAATCGAGCGTTCAACTAAGCCGCATAATTAGCAATATGCAAATAATGCTCCTCAAGAAGTTCAGTAACATCATCCCTTTCTTTTATGTATGTGCCAATTATTTTGTATAATCCATATTACAAACTTTGAGCAGTTCAAGCAGGATTATCTTCTACCAAAAGTAAAGTTAACATTTTGCTCTGAATTCAAGGAATATTGCACCATAAACCAAATTCCACCATTTCACCATTATATTGGTATGGAGACAGAAAAAATCTGCATTGTTAGAAAAAGAGGAATAATTTCACTCTTTTATCATTTGAATTAACCAATCAGCTTTTCTGCATTATTGTGATGTACAAATACAGAAAAACTGAAATATAAACACACGCATACATCACACTCACTTATACCCCACCTGACTCTATGCTGCCATTCCCACAGGGAGTGTGTGTGTGTGTGTGTGTGTGTGTCTGTGTGTGTGTGTGTGTGTGTGTGTGTGTGTGTGTGTGTGTGTGTGTGTGTGTGTGTGTGTGTGTGTGTGTGTGTGAGAGAGAGCACACAGGGTGGCAGCGGTCTTTAAGCAGAGATATCTCTGATTCCCGGAGGACTTTGAGGCTCAAACTGACTGTGACTAGTGCTGCTGTAGGAATATAATGGCACTATTTAGCCCACGGCGCTGTGGCTACACTCACAAACATGCACACACACACACACACACACACACACACACACACACACACACACACACACACACACACACACACACACAGAAACACAGTCACTCTTGCAGGCCTTGACTGACAGATCATATGTTTACCATCATCCCTGACGCCTTGTGTGAAGTCACTCACACAAACCAAACTCAAAGCGACAAACTGAATGGAATAACCAGCAGATAATGAAGGAACTATTGTGGTCTAATTAGTGCATGCAGCCAATAGAAAACGTTAATATTTGCCACTTTTCAGGGTATGATTATAATAATTTTACCAATACGGCTCGGGTATTCTGTCGAAAAGACTTTCATTTGATGTCTTGATACTTTCACGATCATATGATCATAATGTAATTAAGACATACGGATCTGGCTCCAACAACAACATCCACTTATGTTTTATATTGACTTTATCCTAAGTTACAGCAGGGATTGTAACAAACACAATTGTTTACAAGTGTTTTAAGTAATTGAATTAGTATTCAAATAATATATTATTAACTATTATGGTTAAATGTTTAATGACATTCTTCTCTAAAACATGTTCTAAGTTAATGTATAAATTAGTATTTTGAGGATTGAGAATTGATATCAAGTTGTGTTAGTGTTGGTATATTTTCAGTAATTTCTCTAACTCACTATTTGATGATCTTTGTAATTCATCTTTTTTTATATTAATATATTTATTTTTATATTTTCGTAGTTTCACCTTCTCTCGTCATTAAACTCAGAAAAACAGAAACCCCATGTCTCCAGTGCTTGTAAGGTGTTACGTGCATGCAGTACATTTGTAATGCAGACATATTATTAGCATTTTTTAAAGATTTTTTCAGGCAGAGAGGATGACACACGGCAAATCGTCCCAGGCAGAGAGCCAATCTGGGTCCTCCGCACAGGGACCAAACCCTAGAACATGGGCCACTTACCAACTGAGCTAAACGGCGGCCGATATTAGTATCATTTTAGAGTTGCTAAATGACACATTAACACATATCAACTGATTTTAAAACATATCTCCCCCATGAAGTCAATCACTTCAAAAACATTCAACAGACTCCTACTCCACATATTGAACGCACCCTTTATAATGATGGTTTTATTTTGTTTGAAGACATGTTAACATATTTTTGATAATTTATTCCATTAAGTGGTTATGGTCTCCTCTTAGTGCAGGTACAGTGGGTGTTAGTGCGGGTGGTTAGAGCATACTAACTTATGACTTACTAATTGTAAAACTATTGGTTTGACTTCACTTTGATACAAAGTAGAGTGTGGGAGTTGTTACCCAGCTTTACCGACAATTAGTAGTCCGAGCTGAAAATTACACGACTAGAAATCTGGAAAGTATAAATGAACTGCAGATAGCTCAGCCCTAAATATGCTATTACTTTAAAGAGGTAATAGTTATTCCTTTAAAAAGAGCAATGTAAATTGATGCATTCCCTATAACAAGCAGAAGTAGCACTCACCACTGGTAAACAAGTGTAGAAATATCTCAGTAACTACACGCACAACAAACACCCCGGTAGTTGCTACAGTGGAACTCTCTCACACTCATTTTGTGTACCTTCACCCACAAACATACACACACACTCTCACTCACTCTGGCCCAAGGTGGATTTCTAGAGGTGCATATATTTACATATATCTGCATGTTTAATGAGTTTTGGGAGATCAAGCGATCCGAGCGGCCCTTTGTGGGAATTTCTTTTCTTTTTTTCTTACGTGTGTGTAAGTGTGTGTGTGTGTGTATGTGTGGAGGGGGGGGGGGCTCCATGTAAATATCACCCACTGTGTGTTGGCACCCGTCACAGATGGTCGGGGGCGAGGGCACCCTGTAGGCACAGGATACCTATTTCTGTTTGTCTGCGTGCTTTGTGTGAGACTGGGAGGCAAAGAGAGTGTGACTCTGTGTGCACGCTGCCATGTGTGTGTTTGTACTGCGTGCACTTTTTGGTGTGTTTTTGCTTATGGGTTTCTCTGTGCGTATTGCAGAATGTTCGTTGTTTTCACATTTGTGTGTGTGCACTGTGATACTGTATCCATAAGTTCTGATGGAGTGAGTGTGTGTTTCTGCTTTACCATACATTTTGCAGTATGAGAGTGTTTGTGTGTACTATTTAAACATACCTTAGTGCAACCCTGTGTGTTCACTTGTTTGTGATTAAGCATCGTGTGTGTGTGTGTGTGTGTGTGTGTGTGTGTGTGTGTGTGTGTGTGTGTGTGTGTGTGTGTGTGTGTGTGTGTGTGTGTGTGTGTGTGTGTGTGTGCCTGAGCATGTGTGTGTCTCCCAGCATGCAGCATGGCCATGATGGCCCTGTTTTGGATGATTGATGTGTTGGAGGGATCAGCGAGGAGCCCAGGTTGGGCCTGAGCCTCAGTCTGACACACTGCTGCTTCCCTGCTGCTTTACATATGTAGACACAGCAAGACACCACCCCCCCCCTCCAATCCCTCTCTGCATCCCGCTCTAACACAGCCAACACAGGTTCCCTTTTATTTTGGAGCTTCTGTTCATTGCGAAAGAAACCATGCACTATAACAACAATTTGAGGGTAAAGTAATGTTACTATATATTTAAACTCCATTATTCTTAAAGCCAGCGGAGTTTAGTATGTTAGGGGTTGTGTTTTAATTTAATGAAATGTCATTTTACGATCGTTTTATCCTGATATATCTTAAGATTTTACTGATTTATATGTTTCCACCCTAAGAAAAATGATAATAATAGTGTAAAAATATATCTTACTTAATCAATATTATTAGTCATTTAACAAAATAACAAAGCAAATATCATCTTTCAATACCATACTTTGAGTTTAATATAAACCTGAATATAATTAATAATTCGATAACCAAAGTTAATCCCTCATATTAATTCAAATGATGTTTAAGTCGAGTTAAATTTACCCCAATAAATATCCTTAAAGGAATTGATGCTTAAAGGAAACAAAATGTGTTTTCCTCTGAATAAATGTTGACATTTATCACGATATGTAATTATAAATAGGTGTTAATATTAATAATAATCCTGCTTCAGTTTCAGGGTGCATGCTGGCTCGCTGTCATGGCTTTTAGAACCGAGGCATCGTTAATGTTATTAGTAACACCTGAGCTTTTTCACTATGATAAGTCACCTCAGCTGAACCAACGTCACCAACAAGACACAATACTTTATTTGTTTCTATTTAAATTGTATTAATTAACATTACCGCTATAGAATATTATCCTCTTTTACTTTTTCCTGCCTACCATTTTCACAGCACTCTCTGAGATTCAAACCAGCAAAACCTTGTATATTCAATCATTTTCATTAACACTGACAATGAACTCTTACCTGTTTTTTTACAAGTTAACCCCTCTTTCTACATAAGATAGACATTCAAGAGAGATCTGTGAATTTGGCATTATCTCAACATTTAATCTCAAAAGTGAGCCCTAAACAGGGTCCAGGTCTGGTTTCCAACTAATTTGCTTATTGCTCTTGATAGATTTTTTTTCAATTTTGTTATGTCTTCTCTTGGATGTGTGCATCTTCGTCCAGTCCAGTTTTCTTCCTCTGCCTACTTCTTCCTAAACTCCTCTCTCTTCCCTGGCTCATCCTCCATCGCTGGGTCTCACTTTCGTCTCCCTGACACTCACCCGTTCTGATATCCTGCCATCTCTCCCCCGTCACTAATCCCCCGTAACTCTCCTTTTTCTCTCACTGGCTTTGAAATCCTTCCCTTCTCCCCTCTGTTCCTCTGCCTCTGCTAATCCTTTCATTTTCTTTGTCTCTCTTTTGTCTTAAAGTCAGTTTAATTTCTCCTTCCTTCATGCCCTGGAGTGCTCTCGCTTTTTTATTCCACTATAGTTAAACATCATGCCAGTAGTTTATCATAAAATGGACTTATGGCTGACTTCCTCACCAAATATTACAATGTAATATTTGACTTTCTAACATAGAATTAGAATGTACATAAAGTCATAACATCCAAAAATGGTATTTATGGATTTCATGATCAGGAGAGTATGTAAAAAATTACCTTCAGCTTAAATAAAAACAATCAGGCAACTGAAAATATTTGCCACATGAGGTTTCCAAGTGACAGCGGGGTCGGAGCTCCATGGCGAGCGCTGTCGACCCAGTAGAAAGGCATGCTGGGAGGCTGGCAGGCATGCGAGGCATATCGATCCACCTGTAGCATCCAGCTGTTTGTTTACCAACAACAAATCAATGCAGCGCTCAGCTGGGTGCCGCCATGCCTGGCCTCTGGTCTGTTGGGAGTACTCACACAATCACTCTCATATATAGAATACACACACACACACACACACACACACACACACACACACACACACACACACACACACACACACACACACACACACACAGAGGTTTGGCAGCTGCTCTGGTAGATGTAAGAAGTTTCTATGACAGTAGTCTGGACTAGACAGAAGGGCTTCTTTTTTTTCCGGGTATGACATTACAAAGTTGAGTGCATAAACTGAATAAGCCAGAATGACACTGAGGTTTATTTTAAAATGTAAAGAGAATTTTCCACAAGCTTGTTAGTTCACCAAAATACTGCAGGTGATTCAAAACTGCTTGAGGGAATACTTCATCCCAAAAATCACCATTAATTACCCCATGCTACATTGAATTCTTGAGGATTTGTCTTGAATGAATCCACAGAGAACAAAGAATGTAGAATAAATAGATGCCAACAGCAAAGCAATTTCAAAACATCCATAAAAAATCTCACACAGCTCGAGAAGTAGAATCCAAGATAGATTTTCCAGCATGAGGCTTTTTATGCAAAGTATTTTAACTATTAATGTTTTAGTGAAAATGTATGTATTAGGGAAGAAAACTCTGTTGTGATTGTTTGATCTTTGTGGAGCCGTCTAAGGAATTACACATTTTAATTCTGAAATTCAGGGTTACCCAGGGTCAGTACTTGATATAGAGCTTTTCTTTACAGCGTTGGAAAACGTTCCTTAATGTTATCAGCTTTAAACACAGATATGATAGAAACTTATTCGGAGAACTATGACTCCATTAAATTTGGATGGTACAATTAATTAGTTCCAATTGTATTTTACTCCATGTGCCCTGCCAAATGCATCTTTAGGCATTCAGAGGATATTTTTCCAAGTCCAAGCAAAGTTTAAGTGAGGTCACAAGTCAGTGTTTTTTAGTCATTTCTCTTTAAGTTTTCTGGTTTCTGTCTGTCCTACGGTTAAAGGGATTTTTTAAATGCTTTGAGTGAATTTCTTCACATTTGTCCTAAACATCTGCTTGGACTCAATGATCAACTGATTAGAACTTGGTGTATAACAGTCAAGGTCACTGTGACCTTGCTTAACATGTTTTTGGCCATAATTCCAATGTTTCTAATGATGACAACATTTCACATGTCCAATAAGATAAACTGTAAACCTGGAGGCATACAACCACATGGCCATAATTCTAGTGTAGTCTACTGTAAAGTCATCAGATTTATGACTCAAGCCTAACTCAAACCTGAGGGAAATGACTCGAGTCCACACCTCTGCAATAATGCCTCGATCAAACTAAATGATTTCAGCCCCGGGAGGCAGGAATAAAAATGAGCATCGGGCATGACAATTGCTCGCTTTATCTCGTGTTGAGTGTCAAGGTGGAAGACAGGGGAGCCAGCATCTGGGACGCTTCACTTGCCACATACATCAGTACTTATAGCTGAAGATAGTTTGTAATGGCTGTCTCTAGATGGGTCTTAATAAAAACACACAAAGGGAAAAGACATACAGTTGTAGAAAACACAAACAGCGATTAAATAAGGTAGAAAACTCAATGACAAGCACCTATCATATATGGCTAATAACTGAGTTTTGTAAGTAAATCTAAAAAAGCAACCACAGAAAGACATTTGAACAAATTAGGATTAAAAGGGCCATATTATGCTAATTTCCAGGTTCATATTTCTATTTTGTGCCTCTACTGTGACATGTCTCCATGCTTTAATGTTCAAAAAGCTCTTTATTTTTCTCATACTGCCTGTGCTGCAGCACCTTTTTTCCCCCTCTGTCTGAAACCAGAGCTCAGTCTGCTCTGATTGGTTAGCTAGTCGACTCTGTTGTGATTAGTCAACTGCTTGGAGATGTCCCAGCCCTTGGCCTATCACGTCCAATGTGATGTAGCGCTAGCCAATAAAAGCACCGGTGTTAGGTAGTGATGTCACGGAAGTAAACAAAGTAGTCCAATCGAGGTGTTTCATGCAATTTTAGCCTTGTATACCATTTACAAGCATAAAACCCTATACAACAAACTACAGGAGGTAAACCCAAAAAAAGGATAAAGACAAAGCAGCATCCTACAATTGGCAATGGCAGTCCTAGTAACTTAGCCAGATACATGTTGTTTATAATCTGCTGTGATTTAAGCTAATTAATATTTCAAAGCTCAACATTTTGTTTCTTAACTTTAGGGGCCAGTGCTTTAGGCATCATTTGCAAATGTTTGAGTGTTGTGGATGCAGTTTTTGATCAAGAAGAGGTTGAGGAGATGGAGAAGTGGTTGTCCAACAACCATAAGGATGGTGGTTCTGTCCCCAGCCAATCAAGTAACGTGTCCAAGTATCTTTGGCCAAATGCTGTTTGAATATGTGTGAACATTAGTCTATGCCATTACTGTATGAATGTATTGTTGAATGTTGAGTTGTGTTATTTTAAAGTGCTTTGAGTGTTTGCAAAGGCTAGAAAAGAGCTAAATAAATGCAATCCATTTAATTTGGCTTTACTTTGGCATTAAGCAGAGCCATATTTATGTTAGAGAGTCTAACAGAAATAAGTCAGTCAGTGGCATTTTCTAACATTCTCTCCACAAATTCAGTCCACTAAAGTAAGTTATCTTATTTAATCAGGGTTGTTGGTGAAATTATGACCTTGTTGTTGTGTTTGTTTCCAGGTGACTGACCACAAAGGCACAGTGTTGAGCTGCAAGCAACCGAGCGACGAGGAGGCCTCCGGAGCTTTGCTCAGGGTGACACTCATCCTCTACGGCACCTACCACCCACACAGGGCTGTTCAAGGTATTGTATGTGAGAGTGCTTTCAACACTTGCCAACTGAAGAGATAATGGAAGCGTAAAAAATAATGATACGTAAAAACATACTTTTTACGTATCATTATTTGCTTAAAGCACTATATTATTATAAGCACTCAAATAACTATGTTGTTTTAGAATACAATATTAAGCTACATAATAATATTTTATTATTACATAATGCAATATAATGTGATTTACGACATTATTTTAACTTTAACTTACTTTTATAAACTTATAATTGCAATATACTGTATTTAATTAAAACATTATGTGATAATACAGGGAAGTTGAAGATTATAAAGTACAACTAGAGGAATTATAAAACAGTATGGCTACAAATCATTACGAATATTTATTAGTAAATAGTAAATGGACTGCATTTATATAGCACTTTCCTAGTCTTTGAGACCACTCAAAGCACTTTTTAGAGTGCTTTAAACATTTATACAGTGCTATGAAAGATGCATTATAAGTGTTTTTTGAATGTATTATTGACAGACGGTCAAAGACAGTGTTACCAAAAAAGGTCAAATGATTTTCAAATCACAAAAGTACAGAGCAAATATTTCCTCACCCTCCGCTCACACCTCCACCTGCCATCCCTGCTTCCTGGGCGGAGGCGGTGTAGTCAGAGGAAGTAAGTCGGGCCCTGACCACTGAGACTGTGATGTGTAATTACAGCCTGACCCTTGGCTGCCCCTCCCTCTCCTCCACGGTGTGTGTCAGCTCCCCCAGTGCCCACAACCTCCACACACACACACACCTCGTTAGCCACACCGGCACACGGCCACAGGACCATCCTCCGTGTCCCTGTTGGGGGTTTTAGGGCTGTTAGAATCAGCGAGGCATGCTGGGAAAGAGACTCTGAACCAGACTTTCCTGTTGATCTCTGTCAACGAGAGGTCCTGGAATATCATGGACTTTTGAAATATAGTCCAGAAAAGTCAAGGACATTAATACACTTGGAACATTCTACATATTTTTAGCCCAATTTTGTTAAAAAGCAGACTACAGGGAAGTAAGGACAAATGTCTTTTGGACACTAAGAAACCTGGAAAGAGATGGAAAGGTCATGGACTTTCAGTGGGAACCATTTCTATCTGTGTGTGCGTGTGTGTGTGTGTGTGTGTGTGTGTGTGTGTGTGTGTGTGTGCCGTGCTCTGTTGCGCTCTCGTCTCTTTCTGTCAAGATGCTGATCTCTCTGTTGAGAAATCAATGTCTCCCCCTCCTCCTCCTCTCCCGCTCGCTCTATCCATCCATGTTTCCCTCCCCGTGCTCCTGGATCTAACCCAAGTTCAAGCTGTTAGTCAATCTGCTGTCCGCGCACACACACATACACACACACACACACACACACACACACACACACACACACACACGGACACACACAAGCTCACACACACACACACACACACACACACACACACACACACACACACACACACACACACACACACACACACACACACACACACACACACACACACACACACACACAGGCTCACATACACAAACTCACTGTTCATTCACAGGTTTCATAGTGTTGCTATTTCTCAATCTTTTCCCCAATGACATCATCGTGTAGTAGTTTGCTTGATCTGAACCTCACCGACACTACAATTTCCAAAGAGGCCACTGCTAGGAAGATTATACTGAATGCTGTTATGTATAGTAATGAAATGTTAGGAAATACAATTATTCCACACTATTTCTTATTTTTGCCAAGATTTAAATGAGGAGATTGAAAGCAACCTGTACGCTAAATATGAAGTTAGAGCCAGAAGGGAGATTAGTTTAGCTTAGTACAAACTTTGAACAGAACGCCCTATGTTATGCTAAGCTAAGCTAAGCTAACTTTATCCAAGCTCTAGCATCATATTTGCCATAGATGTTTGCTAAAATGTGAATGTGCCTCATTAAAATACTTTCACTTAATATACCCCAACAAAAGTGTTTTTATTTAAGATAGGAATCTTTCTGATGTTGAAATTAGCTAATTATGACGTTTGATGAAATCAGGAGCAATATACTAAGGCAATTATTCAACGTTAGTAGTATAAACATCAAAATAAGTGTTTCCAATATTTTTTCCATCAGTCTAAGAGAAAACGTGTCTGGAAGCAAAATGGCCCAAAATCGTACAGTTAAACATTGCATAAAAACAGTTTTTCTGGCTCTAGTGTCCCGCCTTAAAGTATTTTTAATCGTCCTCTTTGATTATGAGTTTGAGCAAACTTTGAT